>NC_142090.1:51825527-52125527 GCF_054644295.1 Miniopterus natalensis | reverse complement strand
TAGAAGGGGGTTAGTTGAAATCAGCTACTCTCAGGAATAGAGAGGTAAAAATGGTCCTCAAAAGAAGAAGGAATTGTTCTTGTGGATTAATAGCCATTGGAACAGAGAGGAAGATCTAAGGGATGAGATCATGGGCAAGAGAAGGTGAGAGAAACAGCTCCAGAGATCATGGACATAAGAGGGACTCAGTGAAAAATCCTCAGTTCTTCTGGTTCCTTACACCCTGAACTCCAATTTTCCTACTTGTCTAGTCCAAATCCCTAGGCATCTGATTCACTTCCCATATCTTAATTTCTGCTCACTTATCATGCCTCATGTTTCAGCCAGTTATTGGAACTGCCTTACATGTTGGAAGCACTGATGACTTATTTTTATCCCAGTGTTCAACAATTTTCCCTTTGCCCCTAACAATCTATCTGGGCTCACCATTTAAGGACACGTCTCATGATGCTACCAAGCACATTGCCTTATTTTTAATTGGACAACAGCCACAATGTTGAACTCTTCTATAGCTATATCCTGCTAGCATAGATGACCCTAACTAAGCTCTAAGTAAATTTTTGGATTGTCTGGCTGCCCTCACTGTGGCAGACAAGGCTTTGTTCTAGAAAGCAAGTATCCATTTGGCTTGTTTCTCATCTCTACTGTTTCCATTATTCCAAGGTTATGCATTATTCTGCACCTAGACATAATACTTCCCAAGTCTTAAAAGAAAAATAGAATTTTGAGAGATAAATAAGGTATAAGGAAAGGAAACATCATTAGCACAAGTGCGAAGGGTAAAATGAACTCAAGAAACTGCAAGTTGCCCTTTGTGACCATTGTAGCCTGAATGGTTCATGGAGATTTTATTTAGCAAAGTAGGTATGGATGCAATAGAAACCAAAGTGTAGCTTTTGACTGGGGAAGGAGCCTGTGCTAGAGATTACTGATTATCCCCAATTTCCACTCTTTCTCTTCCTTGTAATAATAGAATCCTTTCAGTTACAACTGAACACACACCAACCTAGACTCCCTTGCAGTTAGGTGGAGACACGTGACTACACTCAAGCCAAATAAATTATATCTGCAAATTAGTGAGGAAAATCCCTACCAAGGAGGTTTCTTTGTTTGTTTTGTTTTGTTGTCCTTTCTATTTCTTTCTCTACTAGCAGTAAATAGTGGACATTGGGTCTGCTGCCTTGGACTCCAAGCCAGAATTAATGTCAAGAATAAAGGGCACCCCATTAGTCCTGAATCTTTGAGCTTTTATGTAAGAAAGCAGTAAACTTTTATCTTATCTTAGCCTCTGCTTTGGGGTTTCACTTTTATACCAAGTTATGTTTTTATTAACGAAGAGCCTTTGAAGACTTTGGAGTAAATTGTGAATGAAAACTCAAGGTTGCTATGCCAAAAATAAATAACAGCCATCAAGAGAACACTGAGGCCAGGGTCAGTCTCACATTCTCTCTAGCCCAGTGCTTTTTCTGGCCAATATTGTAACATAAATACATCAAGAGATATCTCTTTCTCACTGAGCTGGAGAGATGGAACCTTTTAGAAAACTAATAGGTTTGTAACAGTAATGTTACCGTTCACTGTCAGCCTTCAGCAGCAGGGCAGTCATATTTTTTATATGATTTTCAGCCAGGTACAAAACATCTCTTTTATATTCCTACCAGAGTAAGCTAGCTCTTCCCCTAGGCATTTTTAGTTAAAACATTACTAATGTTCATATGATTCCTAGAAGAGAGAGAAGACCAGAGTCTTCTAATATACTGCCTGTTCGCCTAGGTAAATTGTTCCATTAGGAGTTTTCACTTAGAAAATGTCAGAAAAGTAGATACAAAGTATTTCAATTTTTCTTGGAGCTTTGGTTGATGAGGCCATCTTCCTCGAAAAGGAGGCTATGTAAAGAATGCTCAGTTTTTCGTCAATGGCTAGCACTTGCAATGGGCAAAGTCTAATGTAAAGATTATCTCATCTACAGTTCCCAGCAACCCTAAGAGAGAGGACTATTGACCACCCATTTTACAAATGGGAACACTAGTTTAACAAGGCTTAGAGACTTTCTCAAGGTCACTGTAAGTGGTAGAGCTAGTGTCCAGACCCAGTAAAATGGACTTTATAGCCTTTAGTTTAACCTACTCACTATGTTACAGGGGAAATCGGGGTATCCCTTTCCCCACTGAGTGCTGGGGGTAGAGTCCTTATGATATCTCAAGAAAAATAATTTTCTGAGACTTGCACAAGAGAATGAGTGATTTTTATTTGCATGGAATTGCATCCCTGGGTTCCCAAAGTCCCATGTTCCTCACATAGTCCAGTTATTGAAGAAGTGTAGAAGCAAAGCCAGTGTCCAGAGTTTTTGTTTCATGTTGCAGCTGGGTCCAGTTCAGCATCAGACTAGTTGCAATCCATTAGTCCATTGTGGGGGGGAGCCTACATGGACGTGGGCCATGTGGGCAAATGCGGGGCAGCCAAGGGAGTGCATCCTCTGCAACAAGAGTCCCAAGGGCAGCCAAGAGCAACCAAGAGAGACCAAGAGATTGAACTCCTTTGTTTAGGTGATTAAATATTCCAAATTTTTTGTGCTTGCAGTGGCCACTCCCATTCTGGCCAAGGACCTGTTCCCAGGTGTGACTGACAGACAAGTACCTTCCCTATGGTCATCCCAACTTTACCTGGCATGCTACTATCT
The DNA here is from genome assembly GCF_054644295.1 of Miniopterus natalensis. NCBI lineage: Eukaryota > Metazoa > Chordata > Mammalia > Chiroptera > Miniopteridae > Miniopterus > Miniopterus natalensis. Next base: position 52,122,847 of record NC_142090.1, on the reverse strand, counting down.
CTCTCTTGAATTGCTGGGGAATGTAAAGTTGTAGCTTCCTGGCGAAGCTGCACAAATGACATGCCTGTAATATTTGGCCTTCCCTTTGCTCCTTTCTTATGATTAATGACTAGGTTAACTACAATTATATCAACTATGCTAATTCAACATTTCATGGCTCACATGAGGAACTGAGTACAACTTATCCTTATTCTTGGTGTGGCATGGAATCGGCCTTAAAACCATTGGGCATTAATTCCTCATCTGGAAGCAGTTGATGTGAGATGGCAGAGCAATAATGTAATTTTAGTCAGAGTGCTACTGTTCCTGACTGTGGAAAGGCACTAATGAGGAAAACACACCTGCCTAGTATAATCAAAGTTTGATAGATGTTTTCAAGGTAAAAGTTACATGCAGTTTCTAAAAACATCTGAACCTAACCTTTCATTTCATTAGTCAGTTATAAACCAAGTTAATGTTTCTTAATAAAAATCTTGCAAATCCAAGTTTGGGATCATTTTCCTTTCCTTTGAAATTTCCTCTTTTAAAGTTTTAAAATAGATACTTCGCACCCCTCTTCTAAATATATTATACCACTTATTTTCCATTTAGAGATCATTTGAATTTGATAAATAAAGAAAACCTGGAATGACCTGAGCCTAAGAACAAGAGCAGCCCTCCATCCCCTGCGATTTAATCAGTGGGTCTGGCTGTGAATTTTTCCAGTGAGTAAGCTCTGTAATGAGCTGCTTATTTTCCCAGTTAACATAATAGAAAGGGCACAAACCAGAAACTGGTTCCAGCGGGAGTGCCTCGTGACTGTCAGATAAGAGGAGGAGTTGCTTTGAGAATGAGCCTGTGACTCAGCTCTGTGAAACTCACCAGCATGCTTCTCCAAGATAAAGACTAAATGGCAGAGTGAAAAATCTGTTCAAGTCTGAATACTGAGCCTTTCCTAAAATCCAAGGGATGCTGATTGCCGATCTAGATAAGAATGGAGTGAAGTCCTTGGTTTTTTATGGTACTGAGATTTGGCGCAATTTATGGGCCCGTTGATTTCTAAGAGATGACAAGCTTTTTTGACTTCACCTGTGACTCCTAGCCCCATGTGATTTTAAGTCCTCTGAGCTATAGGAATTGGGCTGTGCTTTCTTCATGAGACTAACTATAATGTGTTATACTGAGCCTCAGAATACAGTTGCTTCAGACATAATTTTATGCTCCCTATTGAATTCAGTTTCTCAAAATTTCCAGTGTCATATTTATATGTTTACGCCTGAGATTAGTGTTTTGCACATTTATGTAAATAGATCTATTGAATAATAAAGGGGAATGATTCCTCTCTTTCTTTTAGGTATTTTGAAGAATTTTTCTTCTAGCTATCCAGTGTTATTCTTTTGCTCCCTGGCCACAGACTACTTATTAAATAAATGAAATTATTTATATTTAATTATTTGTGACATACAAAAGCAACAATATCTATGTTTCAACTTAAAATTTCCACAAGTCATAAACTATTAAATAAAAGTTATATTAATAAACAACATAATGTGAACTGTATTATTATATTTAAAATACCATATTTTAATACCTGTGATATGAACCTCAGAGTGTATGTTCTTGGATGTACTTCTCAATGCTTTAGATTCTAAACATATAAACTCTCTTTTTCCATAAGAAATCTCTTTATGTCTTGGTTTAGGTTTCACAATATGAGAACATATTAGTTGCCACCTAGATTCATTTATATGTTCTTTTGGGAAATTTATAAAATATAGATCTAGCTTGAATGAAAGTTATGATGGTAAGAATTATTTACATATTAGTAGATTGCATAAATATTAACACTGTAACTCTTATTGCATTATAAAATATAAAATATTTACTCATCCACTTAAGAAGCATTTATAAATGCCCAGCATGGGGGAGGGGCACTGACTCTGGGAATACAGACATAAAAGAGATGATCTATATCTTCTCAAGGAATTACAGAAAGGAGATGAACAACACCCACTGTTTACATATTTCTGTCACTTATATTCTTACCTTATGTAATGAATCATCCTCTAGTATTTATACTCTAATTTATTGGGTAAAAGAAAGTTCTTTCCTCTATTATTATAATTTACCATCTAAATGATTGTGACATTAATGTGTTTATTCTAAGGCTGAAGTAGCATAACTCTGTCTAAATTTTTGCTTTCTAAGCCTGTGTCTAGTGAGGGAAAGGCTTTAGGAACCAAATACTGTTTTTACTTGAGGGGGCCTTTAAGAGATCAAAAATATAAGGCAAGATAGTTCACAGAGAAATGCTAATTCGTGCTAACTCACTTTTACTGCCTGCTGTACAAAGCTGTTTTAAAGAGGTATAAGTGAACCTGCGAACATGTCCATTTACAGTAACGGAGCTGGAGGGCCCTCTGTGCTCCCACAGCCTGCGTGGGGCCTGCGCCGTCTGCATGGGCCACGCCTGAGCCTTTTCCTGGGCAGGTGGGAGTTTGTTGTACTTCTGCGGCGGTGTGGAAGGCTGCTCGAAAATAACTCCCGATGATCCCTGCCTCGTGGTATTCGCAACCTTGTGAAATCCCCTCCTTTAGTAATTTGCTTTTAAAGAACGAAATACAGCAAGTGATGTCACTTCCAAGATTAGGTGCTAAAAATATCGCTACTCCCTCTCTTGTTCTGTCACTGGCACATTCTGATGGATCTGTGAGCTGCCCTCTGGAGAGCCTACAGTCAGTGCACCATCCCATGGGCAAGTGAGGCCTACCAACAGCGATGTGCCTGAGCTCAGCAGCAGAGTCTGGCCCCCTGAACCTTGGGATGATTGTGACTTGGATAGCATGGTGACTGCAGCCTGGGAAAGACCCTGAGTCAGAGGAACCCGCAAAGCAGTACCAAAAACCTGACCCAGGGAATCTGCGAAATAATGACAATGGGTTATTTCAAATTACCACATTCCGGGGTGATTTCTTATACAGCAAGAGATAACTAATACAAAATTTTATCTCCTAAGTTGAAAGTAAAGATTTTAGCTATGAAGTAAGGTAGTGGAGAGAAGTGGGAAGACAAAGAAAGTAGGATTGCTGAGTTGAGGGAGGGCAGGTTAGGCTCATGATCATAGACATCCTTGTTCTCAATCAAGAGAAATAAATGAGGACAACCAAAGGAAACAGAGCTTTCTAACAGTTCAATCAGGGGGAAAAATGCCAGAGACACAGTTAATCAGTGGGAAATGTTTTTAATTGTGGTATCAACACAATATTTATGGACATGATCAATTCCAATGGCCATTATAATTAAAGTTATTCAAAGACTTTCAAATATAAACATAACACACAGATACATACACATATACAGACGTTCCTCAGAGATATTACAGGTTTGCTTCCAGACTACAGCAATAAAACAAGTAGTAATCATTTTGCTGGTGGAGGATCTTGCCTTCAATTTGTAAATAACCCAACACCTGTGAAATGCAATAAAGTGAAGCTCAATAAAACAAGGTGTGTCTTTTTTATCTTGGTTATTCACTACATAGGTGAACTTTGGAAAATTACTTGACCACCCTATTCTCTGTTTCTGTATGTCTAACAGAAAGATTGTACTACCCATTCCCTAGGATTGTAGAAGTGAGAAAATGTATGCAAATCACCCCATGCAGTACGTGGATCCCTGTATGACTTAATTTCCCTCTTTCATCATATACAGTGTATGAGTCTCATTCACTGACTATGACGGCTCAGTATTTAATTTGAATAATGAATGCCCAGCTGTCACAGGAGTCTTAGAGGCTGTGAGGGATGCTGGTCTTTTGAGCATTGAAGCTTCACCATAATGAGTTCTGTGGGGAGAGATTTTCTAATCACAGTCAGAAGATTCCTAATTTGCTTCCAAGTGTGGAATTTGGAGCTCACATTCCAGAAATGAAATCCATTTTAACACCCACTCTCCAACACATATATAGATCTAAGTCTGTAACATGCTGTCTTAGTTGAATTCTGCTTTGTTGGGGCTGCCTCAAATAGGGTTGTTATTTTCCAAATAACCATGGAGGCTCTTTCTCTTCTTCCTTCCTTCCTTCCTTCCTTCCTTCCTTCCTTCCTTCCTTCCTTCCTTCCTTCCTTCCTTCCTTCCTTCTTTCCTTCCTTCCTTCCTTTGTGTCTTAAATATCAGTTGGTAAAAATTCTGTATTTTTGTCCACATTGATTTTTCCTCTCCTCTCACATTATATTTTCACCTATATTAATCATTCAAAATTATCACATGGTGCTTTGAAGCAGCCAGTGCCAGAAATCCAAGTAAGGGAGGGAGAACACAGTTATCATTGAATAAAAAATAGTTCTTCCAGGAAAATGGAAGTCCTTGGATTACTAATTATTCTATACCCACTGTATGTCGCAGTTGGGAAGTAATGGAAGCCAGCTCTGTGTTAAGTAGAAAGGGAATTTATTAGAACAATGTGAAGGCTCTCAGGCTTGAAAGAAAAGGAGCTTTTCACCTAGAGAAGGTCTCCAGAGCAAGAACCGCTGGGTAGTCTTACTCGGGTACTACTGCTAGAATAAGTAATAACTGAGTAGATTTTTCTGCTGTTGTTTTTGCTTTCTCTTCCATTTGTGACATTTTAGTTGAATTTGAAAGTGTTGAGAGAGAATTTGATTGGGAGAGCATGGGTCAGCTGGGCAGGCTTCCGTTTATATCAATAAAGTGAAACAAAAGATCAGGAAAGGAAAAGACTCCTGGTACCCCTTAAGCTTCTGAAGGGGAGGGTAGAGCATCCTACCCTAACCCATTTTCCTTCCAAGGGTGCACATGCTGTGGAGCACATAATTTTCCAAGAAAATCTCAGGGAGCTAGTGGGACGTAGAAATGAATGCTGGATGGATTAAAATGATGAACATCTCCACGTGTGTCTCTATCTTTCTTTTTTTTATCATCACCCAAGAATATGTTATTGATTTTAGAGAGAGAGGGAAGGGAAGAGAGAGAAACATCGATTGGTTGCCTCTTGTACGAGCCCTGACTGGGAATCAAACACAAAGCCTAGGCTTGTGCCCTGACTGGGAATCGAACCCATAACATTTTGGTGTATGAAATGATGCTGCAACCAACTGAGCCACTGGGTAGGGCACATGTATTTCTTATTTTTTAAAATTTAATATATCTTTATTGATTTCATAGAGAGAAAGGTTGAGAGAGAGAGAGAGAGAAACATCAGTGATGAGTCATTGATCAGCTGTCTCCTGCAACCCCCCTACTGGGGATCGAGCCCGGGCATGTGCCCTGACCAGGGATTGAACCCTGATCTCCTGGATCCTAGGTCAATACTCAACCGCTGAGCCACACCCAGCCAGGCAGGGCACATGTATTTCTTAATCACTCATATCAAACCCACTAGAATGATATGTAAGATCTAGCCTGTGAAGCTGTGCTGTCACCCTTGGCTCAGGTGAAAGCAGTATATCATGGTGGCCTTGAACTCAGACCCTAGAGTCAGACTGAAGGGATTCAAACCCCAGCTCTGTAGCTGAGTAACTGCAAAAGTTTGGCAAATTGTCCTTCTGTACCTCAGTTTCCTTCTCTGTGAAAGGAAATAGTAACAGTACCTGCCTCAAAGGGATGCCATAATGATTACTTGTGTTGTTATATGCACAGCAGTTAGTAAATCCTCAATTAGTGTTACTATGAAAGTGAAAGCACGTCAGGTTAAACACCTGGAGTCATGAGATCCAGGATGAAACTCAATTAGGCTGGTTGTTGGTCATCAATGGGCTAATTACACAAGTAATCAAACTGCAGAGATCAAGGCAGTAACAAAACTCAGGGGCCATAGATAATGGAGGCCTGGACCAGCTGTGAGAATGGCACCAGGTGAGCAGGTACATGAAAATCAGGACACAAAGTGAAGGACAAGGCAAAACACTGGACCAGAAGGTACTGTAAATAGGAAACGAGAAAATCACATAAACACCAGGGAAAGCAAAGCAGATAAAAGAGATACATGGATTCAGCATCAAGGAAACTTATTTTGAATAATTCTCCTATCTCTGTCAAAAGCTTCTCATTATTTCACTATCAATCCTAACTAATTCTAGGTTTTAGGGGAGAGATAGTAGGCCAAGCCACTTGCAGAAAAATGAACATAGTTACACCTAGAAATAGGGATTGTGAAGATTAGACTAGAGGCAGAGAATAACACAGTAACATTGTGGTATAGATGCCTTTCAATAAAAAAAATAACAATGCTGCCACTAACACTAATAAATAATAGTAATAATGGTAGATGACACTTTCTTGCTTTTGTTATGTGCCTGGCACTGTGCTAAGTGCTTTATATCATTTAATTCTCCCAATACATCTTTGAGTTAATTACTAAAAAACAAAACCCCAAAGGGCACAGTACTTATCTGCCTTCATCACCACTGTATCCATACCCCTTAGAATAGGACATGGTACATAGAGGTACATCCAAAGTGTTGGATGGTCCCCAATTGAAGAATAAAAATGAGATTTTGATAGTCTAAATAACTTGCTCAAGTCAAATAATGGCAAACTGTAGAGTTGAGGTTAAAAGTCAGGGAACTTGACTTTAGAGCCCATGATTAATCTACAGTTTCTATCCAACACTACCGTGTCTCCAAAGAACACCCACAGTTAGTTTTTTATTTACTACCTCTCAGTGCTGTATTTCCTTATGCCATCAGATGGAATAGATTGTTATAAAAAGGGGGAAAAACTGTCAATAATGAGATTGTTAAAAACAGGATAATGAACACAAAAATATGAGGGAACCTAGCTCAAAGTTTTTGGTATTATGCAAACATGGGAACTTTCAACCAATTATGTTCGAGGCATTATACTAACTGGATAATAATAAATATGATAGAAACAGGTCTCTAAACTTGAAGAATTCACGTTCTAGGGGGAGAGACAGGGATACAAAAAAAAAAACAATCTAGCAAGTGCAGAAAGAGAGGTGTTAAGTGTTCTTTAAGGCCCAGCAGGTCCCAGCAGCAATAAAATTCATTGTATCTGGCGCACAGCAGGCATGTGCAGGAGTAATAGGGGTGAGACAGGAAAGGTAGCTGATAAGATACAAGAAGGGACTTAAACATGATGTTAAGGAGATTGTACTTTATTTTGTCAAAAGTAGGAAGACACCAGGGTTAGTGTGTTAAGTAATAACTCTGTCGGTTTGATTGAACTGAAGAAAGATGGGCAACAGAAGGCCCAAGCAATAATGTAAGGCCAAATGATGAGGGCCTGAAGTGAGGCTGTAGCAGTGGATCCATGCAGAGTCAAAAGGATTTAGTGACTGAATTTCAGCATGAAGTAAGTGGAGTGATGGTAACAGAATTAATACAAACAACAACAACAACAACAACAAAAAACAGAAATAAATAGGAAAAGCAGATTTGTCCAGGGTAGGGAGAAAAACCTTCATGTAGATACATACAACACCTAAAGGGTTTTTTAATTGTGAAGAAGGAATTTGAGCCTATATAATGGTGTAAAAGTACATATTTTTGTTGTAAAGTATTACATAGGGCAGTAATTCTATTATTTCAGCAGGGGTTTTTTTTAGTTATTATTTTCTAAGAACTTAGTTCCAGTGCTATGAGTAAGTTACTTTAACACCATTTACTGAGGTGATTTAATATAAAATCTTTCTATGGCTGCTGTTTTAATCTTCTGAAACTAATTGTAGCTCTGTTGATAATTTATGAGACACGGTTTGGGTTTACAGTACTTAATGTTGAAGTTAGTTGCTAGGTCTCATTTTGATGTCTTTCAGAAGAGAATTTTCTCATTTGAAACATCATTTGCAGAATCTTTTCTATAACTTTTTAGCTTGAAAGACTGCAGCCTTAAGATAGAGGAAAAATTATCTAAGTACAGGGTCAATCAGGAAAAGAGCAAGAAATCTAGATGTTCTGAAAATATAACTGTCAGACAGTTGAGTCTTCAATTTGTTAGAGAATTTGTTAGAATGTTGAAAAGTACCAATAGGCAACTGACTCTTCACAATGTTAGTTAACGAGCCTCATTAAGCTATTTAAACTTAAGAAGTATCTTACTTGACTTAATTGCTCAGCCAACAAGATACTTTTTACAACTTTTTTGAGGTATAATTGGTATACAAAAATTGCATATAGTTAGCATTTATAATTTAGTGAGTTTGGACAAATGTATACACTTGTGTTACTATTACCACAATTCACGTAATAAACATATCCATCACCTCCAAAAGTTTCTTTGTGTCCCTTTGTTTTTACCTTTTTAAAATTTTTTGTAGTGTAAGGACACTTGATGAGATCTACCCTCTTAGCAAAATTTTAAGTACACAATACCTTAGTTAACTCTAGACACTATATTGTACAGCAGATCTTTGGCACTTACTCATTTGTGTAACTATAACTATACCATTAAACAGCTCCCCATATCTCCCTTCCCTTCATCCTCTGGTGACCATCATTCTATTGTGTACTTCTATATTTTCACCTATTTTATATTTCTTTAAAGTTTAAGCATCTTTAGACCCAGAGTTAGATACTGTAAAATTGAGAAAAATAAACTATTTGACAGTATTTTCTTTCAAAAGATATTAGGAATGACAACACATAAATATATATACACAAATATATATGAGAAATAGAAGTTTCAGGTTGCAAATAGGACATGCGTGAGTAAATAAATTATGATTAATTGTTTTTTGTCTCTATATCTGAGAAATGGGTAAATATATATATTTTGACCTTTAAATGTATATTTTTGTTTGAGATGTAGAGAGTATAACCTTTGATCCACCTATCACAGAATCCCTGTTGTTGATACACAAAGCTTTTCATTTCTTTGTTTTTTATTGCTATTAAACAGATCTATTTCTGACTTTTATATTCTTAAAGAGTTAATTAAAGAGATATCTGACAACAGTTATATACATTTATTGTTTTATTTCCATATGGTATGGCTAATTCCAATTTGTATAGTCTGAAATTGTCAATTTTACCTCAAATATATTAATTAAATATGAAAGGAATAATTATGCAAATATAGGGTATTAATTAAACTATTGGATTTTTTCTTAGTATTTAATGAAGAGAAAATCAATTTACAGATTTTTAAAACAGCATTAAATTTAAATATCTAACCTGAGGACTACAAAAAATGGATCATGACCCATCAGGAGATATTGAAACCTGAAAGCCTAATTGTCTATGACAATGACCACCACTTTCCCCTCCTTCAGGTGCCATTTTCTCTGGTTTTCTGGTATTTCTATGAGAGCTGGATGCACATATGGTCATTCTATGTGTTTGTCTCCTTGTTCATGATTTTAGTGTAAATGGCACTTTCTCACAGATTATTTGGTCTTTGACTTAAATTTCTTCTTATAGATGACAAATTGTGTTCAATTAATTAAGGAAGTTGGTGAAGTCACAAAGGAAAGTCAGAATGAAGGGAATGGCACTAATAGGTTAGATGTTCTTTGCCTTTCTGGATCCTTTGAATGCTTAATTAATAAGCCCATTGATTTATTATTTTGCACACAAAGAGAGAGAATAGGATTTCTGGATATGAAAATGCAATCTGTTAATTGTTATATCAAAATCTCTGCTCTCAAAAATTCTGTTCCCTTTTCAAATATCTTTGGTTGCCTACTATCTTTATAACACATTTTGTAAAGGCTTTAGTGCAATCTTCACTATTATTACTTTCATTTACAAACATTAAAGACCTTCACTGGTTGGAAAAGAAATGTAGAGAGGCAGAGGCCTGTCTTTGTAAGGATCATGATTTTCAAAACAAATGTTTGTTTTTATGGAAAATATTATAACTACTCAGCATAAAATTGACCATTTATATTTCTGATTTCTGATTGAAATTCAACATAACCAATCTCAAATTTAAGCTGAGTTCCTTAATGGGGGGACAAACAACCTCCAAATTAAAGAAAAGAAAACATCGTCAGAAAAAGACTCTGATGAGATGGAGTTAAGCAAGTTATCAGAAAAAGAGTTTAGAGTATTGATTATGAAGATGTTCAAGGAACTTAAGAAGACACAAGATGATAAGATCAAGGACCTTAGTGAAAACATGAAAAAAGAGATACATAACATGAGTAAAACTCAGACAGAGATAAAGACTGCTGTATCTGATATCAAGAAGGCACTGGAAGGAATTAAAAGCAGGCTCAATGAAACAGAGGACAGAATAAGTGACTTAGAAGACAAGGTAGAAAAAATCACACAATCAGAGCGGCAAAAAGAAAAAACACTTAAAAAGCATAAGGACAGTCTAAGGGAGCTTTGGGACAACATGAATTGAAACAACATTCACATTATAGGAGTGCCAGATGGGGAGGAAAGAGAGCAAGGGATAGAGAACTTGGAGGAGAAAATAATGACAGAAAACTCCCCTATGCTGGAAAAAGAGAAAGCCACACAAGTTCAGGAAGCACAGAGGGTTCCAAACAAGAGGAATCCAAAGAGACCCACTCCAAGACACATCATAATTAAAATGGCAAATGTCAAGGACAAAGAGAAAATATTAAGGGCTGCAAGAGAGACAAGAAGTGACCTACAAGGGAACCCCCATAAGGTTCACAGCTGATTTCTCAACAGAAACTCTTCAGGCCAGAAGGGAGTGGCATGAAGTTCTCAAAGTAATGAAAGGCAAGAACATGCAACCAAGATTGCTTTATCCAGCAAGGCTATCGTTTAAAATTGAAGGTGAAATAAAGAGCTTTCCAAACAAAAAAAAAAGGTTAAAGGAGCTTAGTACCACTAAACCAGCATTACAAGAAATGCTAAAAGGACTGCTTTAAGAAAAAGAAGGAATAGTGAGAGAAAGGTACAGCAGCATGAAGGGGAAAAATGGCATTAAATAAGCTGATATCAATAGTAACCTTAAATGTAAATGGAATAAATGGTCCAATAAAGAGGCATAGACTAGCTGAATGGATAAGAAAACAGGACCCAAAATATATACTGTCTACAAGAGACCTACCTGAAAGCAAAAGACTCACACGGGCTAAAAGTGAAGAGATAGAGTAAAATATTCCATGCAAATGGAAAGGAAAAGAAAGCTGGAGGAGCAATTCTTATTTCTGACAAAATAGACTTCAAAATAAAGACCATAACAAGAGACAAAGATGGTCACTACATATTACTAAAGGGATCAATCCAACAGGAGGAAATAACCCTTATAGACATTTATGCACCTAATGTAGGAGCACCTAAATATATAAAAAATTTCTTGGGGGACTTTAAGGGGGAGATTGACAGCAACACAATCATAGTGGGGGACTTTAACACCCCACTGTAAGCACGGGACAGATCATCAAGATAAAAATTCAACAGGGAAACACAGACCTTAAATGACTCACTAGACCTAATGGATTTAATTGACATTTATAGAACATTTCATCCCAAAGCAACAGAATACACATTCTTCTCAAGTGCACATGGAACATTCTCAACAATAAATCACATGTTAGGGCACAAGGGAAGTCTTTACAAATACAAGAAGATAGAAATCATATCAAGCATCTTCTCAGATCACAATGCCATGAAACTAGAAATCAGCCACTATAAAAAAAAACACACCAAAATATTCAAACAAATGGAAGCTAAATAGCATGCTATTAAACAATGAATGGGTTACCAATGAGATCAAGAAGAAACCAAACACTTCATGGAAAAAAACAAAATGACCAGACAACAACCCAAAATCTATGAGACACAGCAAAAGCAGTCCTGAGAGGAAAATTCATAGCATTACAGGCCTATCTCAAGAAACAAGAAAAAGATCTAATGAATCATCTAACACAACAACTAAAAGAACTAGAACAAGAACAGCAAGAAAAGCCCCGAGGAAGTAGAAGGAAGGAAATAATAAAGATCAGAGCAGAAATTAATGACATAGAAACTAAAAAAAAAAATACAAAAAGTCAATGAAACCAACACATGGTCCTTTGAAAAGATAAATAAGATTGATGCACCTTCAGACCTTCAGCCAGACTCACTAAGAAACGAAGAGAGAGGACCCAAATAAATAAAATCAGAAATGAAAGAGGCGTTATAACTGACCCAACAGAAATACAAAGGATTGTAAGAAAATGCTATGAGCAACTATATGCCAATAAACTTGACAACATGGGTGAAATGGACAAATTCCTAGAAGCATACAACCTTCCAAAGCTGAATCAAGAAGAGGCAGAAAACCTGAATAGGCTGATAACAACTAATGAAATCGAAGCAGTAATCAAAAAACTCCCACCAAACAAAAGTCCTGGACCAGATAGATTTACAGGTGAATTTTACCAAACATTCAAAGAAGAATTAACACCTATTCTATTCAAACTATTCCAGGAAATTCAAGATGAGGGACAACTCCCAAACTCTTTTTATGAGGCCAGCATCATCCCAATTCAAAAATCAGATAAAGACACTACAAAGAAAGAAAATTACAGGCCAATATCCCTGATGAACATAGATGCTAAAATCCTCAACAAAATACTAGCAAACCAGATCCAGCAATACATTTAAAAGATCATACACCACGACCAAGTGGGATTTATTCTGGGGATGCAAGGCTGGTACAACATCCACAAATCAATAAATGTGATACATCACATAAACAAAATGAAGGACAAAAATCATATGATCATAACAATAGACATAGAAAAAGCATTCAACAAATTCCAGCACCCGTTTCTGATAAAAACTCTCAGCAAAGTGGGAATAGAGGGATCATACCTCAACATAATAAAGGCCATATATGACAGACCTACAACCAACATCATGCTCAATGGGCAAAATCTAAAACCATTTGCATTAAAAATAGGAATAAGACAGGGATGTCCACTTTTACCACTCTTATTCAACATAGTACTGGAAGTCCTTGCCATAGCCATCAGACAGGAAGAAAACATAAAAGGTATCTGAATTGGAAAGGAGGAAGTAAAACTGTCATTATTTGCAGATGACATGATATTGTACATAGAAAACCCTAAAGACTCTGTCAAAGCACTACTAGATTTGATAAACAAATTTGGCAAGATAGTTGGATACAAAATCAACATCCAGAAATCAGTTGCATTCTTATACACCAACAATGAACTTTCAGAGAGAGAAATTTTTAAAAAATACCATTTACCATCGCCACTAAAGAAATAAGATACCTAGGTATAAACTTAACCAAGGATGTAAAAGACCTGTACTCAGAAAACTACGGGACACTGAAAAAAGAAATAGAGGAAGATATAAGCAAGTAGAATAATATACCATGCTCATGGATTGGATGAATTAATATCATTAAAATGTCCATACTACCCCAAAGCGATTTATAAATTCAGTGCAATTCCTATTAAAATACCAACAGCATATTTCACAGATCTAGAACAAACATTTCAAAAATTTATATGGAACTGTTCTGGGGGGCCCCGTGACAGACGACCACCAGAGTTTGTGTTTGAATTTTGGAGCCTTTATTAGCTGCCCAGCGGCTACAGTTATGGCGTCTCACCCATGTAAGAGCTGAAATGAAGCTCTGACCCTCAGTTCTTCTCTCACTTTATGCTCAGTAACTACAAAAGCACTGCAGTAAAGGGGTTTCCAATAATTTGTCAGGCTGTCGGCTTTTGGTACAGGAAACAAGGGGGGACCTTTTGCAACACAAGAGGGACACTTTAAACACAATATCTTACAATGAGTAATGGGGTTATGCTTGGCTGGAGCGTGACTGGTTTGTTCTTTCTATGGGAACTCAGGGGGGGGCGGTAATTATTGGGCTAGCTTGTGAGGCCTTGCCCTGTACAATAGGGATCTTGTTCTACCTTTACTGTTGGTTCCTTAGGTATATTCTTCTGGCCATGGTGTCCAGAACAGAACCAAAAAAGACCCCGAATAGCTGCAGCCATCTTGAGAAAGAAGAACAGAGTGGGAGGGATCACGTTGCTGGACATCAAACTGTACTACAAAGCCATTGTAATAAAAACGGCCTGGTATTGGTACAACAACAGACATACAGATCAATGGAACAGAACAGAGTCCACAGAAATAGACCCACGCCATTATGGTCAGTTAATATTTGACAAAGGAGGCAAGAGCATACATTGGAGTAAAGACAGTCTCTTCAATAAGTGGTGCTGGGAAAATTGGACAGATACATGGAAAAAATGAAACTAGATCACCAACTCTCACCATACACAAAAATAAACTCAAAATGGATAAAAGACTTAAACGTAAGTCATGAAACCATAAAAACCCTGGAAGAAAACATAGGCAGTAAAGTCACAGATGTCCCATATAGTGGAATTTTCACTGATACATCTCCTAGGGCAAGAGAAACAAAAGAAAAAATAAACATATGGGACTATATCAAACTAAAAAGCTTCTGCACAGCAAAAGAAAACAGCCTCAAAATACAAAGGAATCCCACGGTCTGGGGAAACATATTTTGCCAAGGATGAATCTGATAAGGGGCTAATTTCCAAAGTGTACAAACAACTCATACTACTCAGCCAGAGGAAGACAACCAAATTGAAAAGTGGGCAAAGGACCTGAATAGACACTTCTCCAAAGAGGACATATGGATGGCCAAGAGACACATGAGAAAATGCTCAACGTTGCTAATCATCAGAGAGATGCAAATTAAAACCACAATGAGGTATCACTTCACACCTGTCAGAATGGCTCCATCAACAAATCAGCAAACAACTTGTGCTGGCGAGGGTGTGGAGAAAGGGGAACCCTGGTACCCTGCTGGTGGGAATGCAGACTGGGGCAGCCACTATGGAAAACAGTATGGAGGTTCCTCAAAAAATTAAAAATGGAGCTGCCTTTTGACCCAGTGATTCCACTTCTAGGAATATATCCTAAGAATCCTGAAACACTAATCAGAAAGAATATATGCACCCCGATGTTGATAGCAGCACAGTTTACAATAGCTAAGATCTGGAAACAGCCCAAGTGCCCATCAGTAGATAAATGGATAAAAAAGCTGTGGGACATTTACACCATGGAATACTACACAGCTATAAAGAAGAAGGATCTCGTACTCTTTGGGACAGTATGGATGGACCTGGAGAAGATTATGCTAAGTGAAATAAGCCAGGCAGAGAAAGACAAACATCACATGATCTCGCTTATACGTGGAATCTAAAGAACTTAATAAACTGATGAACAAAATAGATTCAATGACATGGAAACATAGATGAGACTGACGAATGTCAGAGGGAGGGAGGAGGGTGGGAGGGGTGGAGGGAGGGAGAGTAACCAAAGAATTTGTATGCATATATGCACAGCTCAAGGACAGGGACTATGGTGGGGAGAGGGACTGGGGAGGGGCGTGGGGCAGGGTGGAATGGGTCTTTGGGGAGATAAAGGGACATTTGTAATATTTTAAATAAAAAATTTTTAAAATGACTCAAAAAAGAAAAAAAAATTATATATTTGAGGGTGTTAAAAAATTTTAAATAGTTTGACTTTAAACCAACTAATCTAAAGCAAACATGCTAAAATTCTATTTCTTGAAATCAAGGAACAAATTAATTTTAATATTTTCAATTGAAAAATTTAACTGTTTTCTTTGTAAAAATAATGTTTTTATAATTATTTCCCCTCCAAATTAATTTCTTTGTATGTTTTAAATAAAATTTTATTGAAGTATGGTATACCATAAATAAATAAATAAATAAATAAATAAATAAATAAATAAATAATAAATAAATAAATTTGTTTCTTAATTGTCACTAGAACAAGTAAACTAAGATTAACAGGCTGATAAATTGTATAGATTGGCACTTAAATGGCAATGCAAATTAGCTTTGATTCAGGTACCTGCTAAAAAAATACAATCTTAAAAATATAACGTTTCCTCAGAAATAAAAATCTTCATGAATGATTGCCTGAAGAAACTGCAATCTCTGTGTTTTGTGACGTGTCCTAAAATCTGCTCCTACATTAGTCTAAAGCAGCAGGAGTTCCATCCCGAAGTTCACCCCTTAAAAGCTCTGTGACGTGCGGTTCCTGAATTGTGTCACTATGCCTTCGACTTGTGTTGATGTCCTGTAGGGGGATTTGTTTTACGAATCGCCTCTATAAAATTTGTTCCTGAGTCTATTCTAAGGTTATTATTGGGGACACATTTTGTTACACTAGATCCTCCTTGTAAAAATTGCAAGAGATATTAATTTTATTAACTAATTAATTTATTTTTGTTAATCTTCATCCAAGGATATTTTTTCCACTGATTTTTAGAGAACATGAAAGGGAGAGAGAGAGAGAGAAAGATTGATGTGAGAGAGACATATCAATTCATTGGTTGCCTCCCGCACACACCCCAACCAGGCCCTGGGCTGAACCTGCCACCCAGGTAAGTGCCCTTGACTGGGAATCAAACCCACGACCCTTCAATGTGTGGGCCAACACTCTAACCACTGAACAACACTGGCCAATGCAAAGATATTAATTTTAATTTTTAGTCTTGAGAATTGAGTATTTCCTGAATAATTTATTTATCTTATAGATTCTATGAAATTGTAACTCAGCAATTCTCAAACTAAGCATAACAATCATCAAGGAACATATTCAAAATACATACTCTCAAGCCTTTTCCCAGATATGCTAAATCAGAATTTGAAAGCGTAAGTCCTAAGAATTTGTGTTTTTCCTGAAGCTTCCCAGATGATTGTCTCTGATCAGACACGGAGAACCACTGGAGTAACTAATCAAGTTTCCCATTTTTCCACTGCCAGTTAGAAGGCTTAAGAGGCAAAATTGTAGTCTACCTTTTATGAGTTCATATGATTTCATATTAAGTAGGTATTTTTAAATTTAGCTACTTTAAAATGTATCCTACCTTGATTTCTCTTTGCCTTAATTTTAGCATTATTTTTTACTTTATACTCTCTGCTGTTTGACAAATTGTTGCTTACCACTTTGTAATTCTTTTTTTTTTTAATTAGGCAAAATTATATCCCATAATATACAGAGATTTTAAGTGTCCTATTTAAGAAACATTGATAAATTATACATGGTATAATAACCATACAAATCAAGTTAAAGTGAATAACTCCAGAAAGCTGCCTAATGTATCTTTCTAGTCATTTCTCCCCCATCTACCCTCTAATTATAGCAGTGAATGATCTGAGTCACTATTGTTAATTGAACCTGTTTTAGAACTCAAATAAGTGGAATTATATGGTATGTTCTCTTTTGTATCTGGTTTCTTTCACTGAAAAAAATGTTAAGATTCATCCATGTGGCTATAATTATCAGTAGTTCACTCTTTTTAAAGCAGATGAGTAATCCATTTTTGAAAGTATACCAAAATTTATTTATTCATTTATCCGTTGAAAGACTTTGAATTCTTTTTAGCTTGGGCTACTATGAGTGAACGTTCTTGTGCAAGTCTTTTGTGGACATGTGTTTTGATTTCTTGGGGAAAATCTAAGAGTGATATTGTTGAGTCATAGAGTAGTTTTATGTTTAATATTTTAGAAACTGCTTTTCCAAAGTAGTAGTATTATTTTACACTCTCATCAGTAAAGTATGAAAAGTCAAACTTCTTAATAGCCTTGCAAGCAATTGAAAATTTGTCAGTCTTTTAAAAATATAATATATAATGGAATCAAGTTGTGGCTTGAATTTGCATTTCTCTCATATTTAAGGATGCTGAGAAGGTTTTCATGTACTTGGTCGTTTGTATATACTCCTCAATAAAGTAACTTATCAAATCATTGTCTGTCTTTATTAGCTTGTTTCACTTTATATTATTGAGTTACAGGAGTTTTTTTCTTTAATATATTCTGGATATATTTTATTTCCTTTAATATAATCTAGTTACAAGTTTTTTTCAAATATATATATATATGTTTTACAAATAATTTCTTCCAGCCTATGGCTTGACTTTTCATTTTTCAATGTTGCCATTTGAAGAACAGAAGTTATTAATTTTGATGAAGCCCAATTTAGCATTTTTTTTATTCTTAGTCTTTTTGTGTTCTGCCAAAGAAATATTTGTCTACTTCATGTTTGCAAGGATATCTTCCTATATTTTGTTCCAAAAGTTTGTGGTTTTAATTTCTACATTTAGGCTTATGATCCATCTTGAATTAATTTTTCTGTAGATGTGACATAAGAATTCCTTTTCATTTTGATCTCTACAGATATCCGATTTTTCCAACACCATGTTGAAAAGATGATCTCTTCCTCATTAAGTTACCTTGGTGCTTTTGTTGAATGACAATTGAACATATATATATATATTTGTGTCTAGTCATGGTCTATCTCTTTTCTGTCCCATTGGTCTATTTATATAGCTTGATGACAATTACACTCTATCTTCTTAGCTCTAGTTGTATCGTAAGGATTAAAATGAGGAAAAATAAGTAAAATCAGGCAGGATGGGCATAATTATGTTTCCAAGATTATTTTTGCTAAGTTCTTGTCATTTCCAAATTTTAGAATTAGCCAGTCATATTCTCCACATCAATTGCTGGAATAATTACTGATATGTTGTTGAAACTATAGGCCAAACTGGGAGAACTGATATCTTGATAATATTGATTCTTCAAATTCATGAGCATGGCATATTTCTCCCTTCATTTGGTTAAAATCTTCATCTGTTGAGTCGGTCATAGGAAATTTCTTCTTCAGTTTGTTAGTATGGTAAATTATTATTATTTATTTTCAAGTGTGGAACTAAATTTGCATTCGTTTCTTTTTTATTGAGGTATAATTGGCATATAACATTGTATTAGTTACAGCATTTGATATTTGTGTATATTGTGAAATGATCACCACACTAAACTTGCAGGTAAACTTGAGGTAAACTCCACTTCCTGGTGATGTATCATCATTAGGTATATTCTGGATTTACTTTGTTAACATTTTGTTATAGGCTTTTCAATATGCTCGTGAGTGATATTTGTAATTTTTTTTACTGTTCTTATTAGGTTCTGCTATGAGGTTTTCACTCTGTTTTTCTTCTACCTCTTCTGTACTCAAAAGAGATAAAAGGTTGATCATCTCACTGTTCTATCTGGGCAGGTTCTATCAGTTTCTAAGCTGATGTAAAAAAAAAACAAAATAAAATACCACAAACTTGATCTTGGTGGTTCCAATAAGAGAAATTCATTCTCTCACAGTTCTCCAGACCAGAAGTCTAAATCGAGGTAGTAGCAGGGCTGGACTCCCTGCAAAGTGTCTAGGGCAGAACCCTTCCTTGACTCTTCTAGCTTCTGGTGGATCTAGAAATCCTCATGACTTGTGGCTGCGTAACTCCAGCCTCTGCCTCCATGTTCACATGGCTTTCAATTCTGTGTCTTCTGACTCTTATAAGGAATTGAGTTTAGGTCTCTCCAAAATAATCAAATATGATCTCATCTCAAAATCCTTAATATAAGTATATTTGAAAATATCTTTTTTCAAGTAATGTCACAGTCACAGTTTCTGGGTGACATATTACAGTGGCACCTAGGTTTTTGAACATCTCTGTTGATGAACATTTCAGTTTACAAACACCGTAAACCCTGACGGAAATGCTTCAGTTTTCGAACCCGCCTCGGAAGTCGAACATGCCACACGGCTTCCACTGGGGGCAAGATCCTGAGGGCCAGCTGCCGGCTGTGGATCCCTCGGTTTTCCAACATTTCAGAACCTGAAGGGTCCTCTGGAACGGAGGACATTAGAAAACCAAGGGACCACTGTATTTTTGATGGAACTACCATGGAACCCATCAAGATGTGAATCTTGTTTGTGTTTAAAAGGGAACTCTTTATGTATGTTCAAATTTAAGCCCAAAGAATGTGTATACAGGGTGGGACAAAAGTAGGTTTACAGTTGTGAGTACATGAAACACTGAGTTTATTCTTATATTATTATTTATTAGGCAATGTATTATTTTCCATAGGAACAACCATAAACATACTATTGGCCCATCTTGTATTCTTCTGTACTGGAAGGAATGTAGTTAACACAGAAAATCTCAGCTCCCATGGATGTTTCTTTCTCTCCCTTCTTCTCTCTCTAAAAATCAATAGACTATTTCAAACAGGAAAAAAAGAAAAGGAGAGGAGAAACCTAGCCCTTGTAAAGAAACTAAGTAAAGAAGGGGAGTTGGGTAGACAGAGACTCAGATTGCAAGTAGTTCCAAGGAAGTTTCACCCAGGTTGATGGGGAATCTTAGAGCCAAAATTACCCATCAGAGAATTTCCACTTTGTGGAGAAATGAGCCTTCCTTAGTCACTGGCTGAGAGCAGTCCTCTGGAAGTGAGAAGATAGGGAAAAGGGTAATAGAAAATTCAAAGACAAGAGGTAGGGCCACCAGACAAATATGTTCTCTGCATTAGGAAGTTTCAGTGAAGCATTTTATGGCTGCCACACTTAATATGTATGAAGTGAAATTTTACTTGTTTTGGGCTCAACAATGAAGTACATTATCTCTAAATAATGATCTGTCCATATACTCTCAAGCCCTTTCCCCATGTTGTAAAAGTTTGAATTGATTTTTATTTTGTACATATAATGTACATACCAAAGAAAAGAGGATGACTCCTCACAGGACTAATTAATTTGGACCATAAATTTATAATCTAATTTCATGTAATTATAATTTATAATCTTCAAACTATTTAGAAAAAGGGTTTTCTGCTTAAATACAGAATTTAGTCAATCATTAACAAAACAGATTTTTAAACCCCCCTTAGAATTTATTTTATTTTTTCTATGCAGATTTGGGCATCTGAAAATTGATGGTTAGAATATTATACATGACATTTTATTTGCATTTGCCCTCTTTAAAGCTTTTCCAAACCAGAATCAAGAGGCCTAATTTGTGCTTTAACTGCTGTGGCTCAGCGGTTAGAGCATCAGCCCATGTACCAAAGGGCCACAGGCTCAATTCCTGGTCAAGGGCACCTATCTGGGTGGCAGGTTCCATCCCCGGACCAGGGCAGGGTGCATGCAGGAGGGAACCAAACATTGTGTCTCTCTTAGATTGATGTTTTTCTCTCTCCCCCTCCCTCCCTTCCACTCTCTCTTAAAAAAAAAAAAAAAAGAAAGAAATCAATGGAAAAAATACCCTCCAGTGAGGATTAACAAGCAAACAACAACAACCCCAAACCAACAAACAAAAAAAAGAGGCCTAATTTGTTAGGGATCCACTGGGCTCCCTGCAGGTGTGAGCGTTGCGGCGGCCACACACTAGAACCACAGCAGCGACTCTGCCGCGGCCTCCGCAGCGCGGCGGGGCAGGGCTCAGGAGCCCACTGAGGGCGTACGGCGGGCGACGATGGCTTTTAGCATCTGGCGGACTGAATATTTATTTTATTCTTTAACCGAAATAGGCATTTTTGGCAGAAGGAACCAAATCCTGTAGGCCTCACTCCTCTTTTAGAGAGCTCCTGTAAGTGCTCCATTTCCCCCCGTGCTGTGTCATTTTACAATTAAATCCCTGTCGTATCTCTTGAAGATACGATATGTGTGGTGGGGAAGTTAGTTTAAGCTTCAAGTGACTGCCCCCAAAATGTAATAATTTTCTTCTATGAAACGCATTGCCCCTCTTTTCATGTCCTGTCAGTGGAGGATGGGGTGGAAATTTGTAAGAATATAAGCATCTGGAGGCTTCTGAAGTTAAACATTGTATTTAAGGTTTCTGGGCTTCAGACATCTGCTCTCAAGTGAGAGTTAACTTCCTCTTTCCAACCTTCTAGTCCAGCATTAGTAACCTGGATAATGCCACATGAATTATTAATTACCATTTTATCAATTGATTAAAAATACAGATGCCTATGTTTAGCTAAACAAGCCAGCAGAATTTGAGCAATAAATATTTATAAAAATATTTTTAAAGAGCATTTGATATGCTCCAGGCACTTTGGAAAGTACTTTGTAAAATAAATAAAATAAAGTAGAGTACTTCCCCTGGATGCTAGTGTATCTTAGGGATAAAACAGTAATCATAGTTGCAATATACATAGTATGAACATGCATGTGTTCACAGACATTACATATATGATGTACCATTATGTTGTTTCCTTCTGGGAAATCTACGGTGGTGACATCTGAATACTAACTTGATGGCCAGTGTTATTGTACCAGGAACATCTGAGGATAGAGTTCTGCAAAAATGAATGAAAAATGGAAGTTTATATTCTATTTCAATTTCTTTAATAATTTGGTTTGGCTAGAATACAACATGCATATATGTAAAAACTACAGTTGAGATTGAAAAAGTCAGCTGGGACCAGAAGGAAAAGTGCTGTATTCTGTAGATATTGGGTGCTGCTGGAGGTTTCAAAACTAAGGCAAAGCTTGATGATAGCACAGAATCTGAAAAACTAAGACTCTACAAATTTTAAGGATGTTTTCTGAGGAAACTGTTGGGAAGGAAACAAGATGATATGATAAGCAACTAGGGCTCTATAAGTTTCACTATTAGAGAAAACCCATCTAAGCTAGTTCCAGGGGACTTTTATAGATGAGATTGTCCCCTATAGGTATCTAAGTGGAGGAGATATAGTTTCCAGTGGTGGATAGTCAAATAGGATTATGGTGAAGGAAGTATCCTATATAAAGCTCCACTACATGACACATGACAAGACAGTGAAAGAGAGAGAGAGAGAGAGAGAGAGAGAGAGAGATTGATTTTCATAACAAGTCTGACTCTTCAAAAGTCTATTTCACATTTCATTTAAAGGAGATTCCGATAGCTCAATGATTTCTTACCTGTAGTAAATTTAGACTCCTTGTTACGCACACATTAGTTAGAAGTCACTTCTTGGAATTTTTTAAAGATCCTCTTATCTTGCCCTGGCCGGCGTGGCTCAGCGGTTGGGCATCAACCTGGGATCCAGGAGATCCCAGTTTGATTCCTGGTCGGGGCACATGCCCGGGTTGCGGGCTCAATCCCCAGTCAGGGGCGTGCAGGAGGCAGCCGATTGATGACTTTCTCATCACTAATGTTTCTATCTCTCTCCCCTTCTCCCTTCCTCTCTCTGAAATCAATAAAGATATATTTTTTTAAAAAGATCCTCTTATATCTCAACAAAGGCTCCCAAGCATTTCCTCATCAGCTCCTCTGTCTTGCCCACCAGCTCAGTAACATTCCCCTGACGTACTCGTCTTACAGCTTTGGTTGCCGTTACTGTTACAGCCACTGTGCGCATGGAAAGCAAACACGCACACACTCTCCCTCCCAGGATCTAACACGCTTGGCCCTGACAAATTGTGATCACATAACATATTTATAGCAGATACTTATTTCTGACAGGTATTTAAAAATAAATTTGCACGTGAGTTAAAACTCACAGTCATGCTGACAAAGCCGTTCATCCTAAGAAAGTAAAATCTCTCTCTCCCGCCATTGACATTAATTTCATCTGCACTCATCTCATATGCAAAGCAAAACATCCAGGTAAGTGCCCCTTGGAAGAGCTATTTCTAGCGCAGACAGCAACTTTGATATTGAATATCTGGTATCATAAAGCTAGGGCAGGTTTTTGCTCCCTGGATAATCAGCCTCTCTAAGTATTTTATGATACTTAGATCCCTTTGGTGGATTGTGCATCGTATACCTTCTCACTCTCAGAAAGCTTACAATTTCAGACTGCAGCAGAAAGGAATCAGAGGCATTGTGCTTTATCAGAAGATAACGAGTCATAGTGTGTGCAAGAAGAAAATTATTCTAGCTTTATGAATGAGAAAATTTACGATATGAGACTTAGAAATCTGTTACTTGATAGACTGAAACATATTGCAACACTTATAAATATAAAAATATGTCTGGTATTTTCATTTCAAAAGCTTTTACAATCCTATCAACAAATAGATCATATTGAACAATTTGTTGTATTCTATAAACAAGGAAGTCACAGTTTATAATACAATCAAGGGACACATTGACTACCTGTGCTATGTTTGCTATAAGAGACAAATTTTTTTATTAAAAATAGTTTAGAGTTCTCAAGATTTTTTTTCAGTTGTCATTATTGGGTTATTTGTAATAGTTTTCCATATATAGAAATATTGCTGGAAAATGAAAATCATAGTTTGCTCATCCTATATCTGTAGTTATTAAGACATTTTAATCTTTAGCATGGATTTTTAAATTTAAAAATATTGTTTTAAAATGGAAACATTTGAGCCTATCCCAGAGATCAAGAGATGATTTAAGCTGTGCCTACTTTTCTCTCTACAGACTAACACGGAGGCTCTTTGTCCTGTTTGGTTTCCCGTTGGGTTTGGATAACTGTGGGAAACAAAAGGAGGTCACCCGGTGGGAGCTGGGAGATTGAGAGCATTTATTCTGCTTCCTTGTGCCCACCTTGCTGCGACTCTGAAACTTCTTCAGATCTTCCCCTCCTTCTTCCCCAGCGCCAGCTCTTGCCAAGCTCTGATAACACTGCTTGCTCTTGACACGGCAGGCCTGCAAGCGGTAATGGATTTTTGTTCCACTGCCTGCTGACAGTTCCTTTACCCCTTCATACACTTCTGAAAATAGTCACTTAGATGAATTCTCTCCACTTAAACAGTTTTGAGTGTATTTTTTGTCTTCTAACCAAGATGGTGCTTAATAGAGTATCAGGAGTAGCCCCAAGAAACAAACCCTCTAACCGAGAATCTGGTATCAGTTTGATCATACATTTAATGAGCACATGAATAACCACCTTCCCACAAGAGAAGGAACGCTGGTAATCCACAGCGTGCAGTGAGCCGAACAATTACTTGATTAATCAAGGATCAGAGGGCTTCTTTCAAACAAGGTGCTGTAAGATCAACAAGTTGTGGCACTTAGCTGTCATCAAAAGTAGTGATTGCAAAGATAATGGGGCTGATAATTGCTTCTTAATTACACTGGAAATATTACAAAATGAAAAATATATGCTTAGGAACTTGTGCCCCCAATTCAAAGTACAATAGAAAATCAGAAAAACTCTATGGTGATGCAGAATCCTGTAACTTGTGTGACTACAGGACAGGCAAGTCTAAAGATCTTGTCCCACCCAGGTTGCAGAGTCTTAATGTCAGCTAAACATGCAATTCCACCATGTCTCTTATGCTAAAACTGCACTCTCAAGTTATCTCCTGGGAATCACTGGAGATCCCCAAGACATTTCAGAATGTTCTTGAGGTCAAAACTATTTTCATATTAAAACAAAGATAGTATTTACCTTGTCATTTCTATTTTCTTCTAAGTCTTCCGTGGAATTTGGTAAAAGCTGCATGAGGTGAGATAAAGGTATTGCTCTAACAGCTACTGAGATGTGTGTTGGTGTATCCTTGTATCTGAAAATTTGTAAGTTATAAATATTAAATATCAAAAGATATACTCCACGTGGTAAACACTTTTTGAGATTATCAGTAACTTTTCAAAGGGTAAAAGGACCCTAAAACAAAAAGTTCGAGAATGACTGCACACGCATGAGGCACTGTTTGCCCTCGTGTTAGCTATTAGCTAAAGAGTGAGACTGAGATGTGTGATGAGAACCTCTGAATAGAGGTAGATGCCGCTGAGCATTGAAAATTTAAAATTTCCTTGCAGCTTTGCCGATACCTAAGGAAACTAGCCTTGCGGTGCAGACAGCCCTGCCACTACTGCACCTAAAGAAGCCGTCCCAAGAGAAAGACTGTTCTCAGCAACAGCATCTCCTGTCTCTCCCCTGACCCCCCACTCAAATACCCCTTGTTTTCTTGAGGCAGATTCCAGAGGTTGGATTCCTGAATAATCTGTAAGGGTAAGTTAGAGATTCCCTTCAGAAAGAGAAATTATAGTAAAGATGCAGCACCTTGCCTTCTGCCCTGTTATAGAGGATTGGGGAGCATGTGCAAGAATGAGCCCTGGATGGGTTGCTCAATGGTTAGAGTGTCGGCCCACGCACCAAAGGGTTGTGGGTTCTAGTCCTAGTCAAGGACATGTACCTGGCTTGCAGATCCGATCCTGCCCCGGTTGGGGCTAATGTGGGAGGCAACCAATCGATGTGTCTAGCTCACATCAATGCTTCTCTCTCTCCCCCTCTCCCTCTTACTCTCCCCCTCCCTCCCTTCTACTTTCTCTAAAAACCAATGGAAAAATATCCTCAGGTGAAGTTTAACAACAACAAAAGAATGTATTCTGAGAATGTAAACCAAGGAGAATAAAATATAAGTTAAATCAGGCTAAATTTATCCATATGGATATGTCCATCAGAATCAAGATTGAATGTCCTACCACTATAGGAAACATTATGGAGGTTCCTCAAAAAATTAAAAATGGCACTGCCTTTATGACCCAGAGATTCAACGTCTGGGTATATATCCAAAGAAACTCAAAATACTAATTCAAAAGAATCTGCGCACCCTAAGTTAATGCAGCATTATTTACAATCACTAACATATGGAAGCCACCCAAGTGTCCATTAATAGATGATTGGATGAAGAAGTGGTGGTACATACATATATACAATGGAATATTACTCAGCCATTACAAAGAATGGAATCTTACCAATTGTGACATCATGGATGGACCCAGAGGGTATTATGCTAAGTAACAGAGGTCAGTCAGAGAAAGACAAATACCATAGGATTTCACTTATATGTGAAATCTAAAGAACAATACACTAACAAACTATACAGAAATAGACTGATAGATACAGAGAGCAGACTTGTGGTGGCCAGAGGGGAAGGAGGTGGGAGAATAGGTGAAATGGGTGAAGGGGTTGAGAAGTACAGACTGGTTGTTACAGAATAGTCACGGGGATGTAAAGTACAGCATAGAGAATATAGTCAGTAATATTATAATAAATATGTATGGTGCCAGGTGGGTACTGGAAATATCGGGGGAACATTTCGTAAAGTATATGATTGTCTAACCACTGTGATGTACACCTGAAACTAATACAAAATAATATTGAATGTAAATACATAAATAGTGATTATTAAAAAGAAAAAGATCCAGTATGCTGTTAGACCACCTAAGAGTGACTTTAAATATCTGCCATGTTAATTACTTAAAGCCTAGACATAGCAGTGACTACAGTCAATGAAATTAAGATAATGGAGCATCCCAGGTACACTAGACAAAGGAGTCTAACACTTAGGGTGACAGGATTGATGGAATAAATCCATTTTTTTACAGCTTGTTCAGCCTAACCTTTCCACTGGGAGACCTCAGAGAACACTTCCTTGACCAAGGCATTTAGAAATTCATGGCTCTTCAGGGAGTTGGGGGTCGTTAAAGGAAACTAAACATTGAAAAAATAAAAAGAAATTCATATAGTGAGAGAAGCACTAGCATCCAGAAAAGCTCTGGGTCACCTGTCCTCTGTAAAATGGAGATGAAGGTAGGAGATGCCATGATTGTCTCTCTGACATCAATGAGATCAATGGCCACTGAGGTAGGGCTGAAGACTATGTTTAGACTAGACAATGAAGGACATGACCTTCTCACCAAGGCTCAACTGGCCCCTACAACTACTAACTATCCAACTTCATTTCAGTAAAGGCTAATGCTGGGTCTTTGATATGAACCATTCCCCAGGTGGCCCATAGCTACCCAGTGTCTGGTTGATGACACTGGACTACTTCCATCAAAGAGGAGGTAGGAATTTAATATTATGGGAATATATGTGCATTCTGCTTACAGATTTCCCTTTCCTGACGATTTAAGCACTATTACTTAAAAGTGTCTAGAATGGCCCTGGCCTGTGTTCTCAGTGGTTAGAGCATTGGCCCATGCACTGAAGAGTCTTGGGTTCATTGTTTCTCTCTCCCATCTCTCACTCTACTTTTTCCCTCCTCCCCACCCCTTTCCGCTCTCTCTGAAAATCAATGGAAAATATATCCTGGGGTAAGGATATTAACAACAACAAAAATATCTAGAATGCCTCAATCATCACTGTGGTATCTTCTACAACATATGTATTTTCTAATCAAGGATCTTAGTTTAGGTTGAAAGAAATGCAACAATGCTATCAGACTTATGAAGTCTTGTTTTACTATGTGCTCCATTACC
Organism: Miniopterus natalensis; assembly: GCF_054644295.1. Classification (NCBI taxonomy): domain Eukaryota; kingdom Metazoa; phylum Chordata; class Mammalia; order Chiroptera; family Miniopteridae; genus Miniopterus; species Miniopterus natalensis. The sequence continues at coordinate 52,094,869 of NC_142090.1, read as the reverse complement.
TGAAAACACCTTAGTCAGTAGAACCATGAACTTGCCTACTGGGGTCGGTAATGGCCTGAGTCATGGAATAGCATCCTGTGAGTTGTTGATTTACAGGAAGGATGTAATCAATCCAGCAGCAAACCCATGGCTCCCCATGAAAAGAATACTTCGTTCGAGAATCAATTGCTATTGCCTTTGATAACTTACTTGCTGAATTTTTCAATGGAGTCACTAGCAAAACAACAGAGGGTAGGAGGAAAAACCAAGTTTGGTACATTATTTCTCCACTTTCTCTTGCTGCTTCATTGAGGTTTGGGCAGTGGGTGTGTTCCCCTGCAAGGACAAGTCAAATCAGGTGCTTCGTGTTCCGTGGTTTCAGCTCTCACTGGGCTCTGGCAACCCCATAACTTTCCCCTTCCTTTTCAAAACTAAGGCTGGTAACAGCTCCCCCAGTTCCTGCTTGTGAGTGGTCCTTGTTGGTTTATTACCCAGAACTCTGCCTACACCTCTGTACCTAATCCCTGAAATTAACCCTCTTTACTAAAACCCTCTGAGTGCTCCATCTGTTTCCTCCCCCAGGCTGTAATTTATAGAATAAAGAACCATTTTAGTTACCCTGTGTTTATCATTTAGAATCCCACATATAACCCATCTTGAGTGAAATTAAACTTAGCAGAGGAAATCAAACATTGCTTATCCATAAAGCTATAATAAAATACTTGAAAAGTAATTCTTTAACAGAAATCCTTTAATGAATAATCATGAGTGTTTTTAGTTAAGGCAGAAAGCATTTAGTTCTTTTAGAATAACAGAAAACTTTAAAGTAAACATTTGAAGAGAACACAGAAATATTGTTTCAATTTACGCTTGTGGTGAGGTAGGTGCAGGCCTGGGGAGTCAGCCAGATAGAGATCATGTGTCAGCCTATCTGGAGAAGCACTGATGTGCTTCAAAGTGTGGTTGAGTCACCCAGACCATACCTGGGAAGTTAGAAATTAGTGTGGAATGTACTGGAATTTAAATAGTACAAACTTTAATGCATGTTAATAAAAATACTATCCAAGATAATGGAAAGAAAGGTATTTGCTTTTCTTTCATTTTTATCTTAATTTCAGAAAAAGGTACTGGTAATTTAATTTTTGTCACCCATAGGAGTTCATTTTATGAAAACTGTTAGGGGAAATATATACAATTTACAGAAGCACTTTAAAAACTGTCTGATCCAACACCATCATTTTGTGTCATGTGTTTTTACTGGCAAATTGTTGAGGACAATGGAAATAATCTTGGTTTCTCCATTTGTCTAAAAGAATGAGGAAATATTTTTAATGGTTTTTTTGTAATCTTTTATTATGATACGCTATGAAAAATATTGAAATTAGTTTCCTCTATAACACAAAGGCATCATAATGTGAAATAGAGAATTATTGTGTAATCCATGAGCATTATTTTTTTTCCTAAGTAAGGAAGAAAAACAGAAAGTACAGCAGAATCGCGTTGCCCATAACAACCAGATGCTAAATTATTGTTGCCAGGTGATTTATTGAGAATTTGATGAAGAAAGATACTGAGGAAATTGCCACGAGCTCTGTTTTCACTATTGCAAATTCCTCAGGCAGTAATATTAAGTATTTCCCCCAATTCCCTGCTCCCAAGAGACAGCGAGCCTAGACGATGGGACTCAAGGCTGAAGGTAGGGACAGAGTAAGGGTATGTATCGGTCTCATACAAAATAGTAAAATTCCAAATGATGAATTTTGTATCCTCTTAGCCACAGTATTTTTATCAGGCAATCCAGGTAAGTTTTCAATATAAAATACATAGAAATGTGGGAAAGCAAAAGGAGAAGCTATTCTTACGTCCACATCAAAGATTACACATTTCTGATATTTTCCTGAATATTAAAAGAAATTCATGCTAAATATTTATCAAGATTATGTTGGCTTAACTTTATTCCCAAATAACAAGTAATGCAGCAAATATTTTTAAAACATCTTAAACTTACAAATAATTCAATAGCCTTGTAATGGTTGAAAAAAAAGTAACACAGACCTAATTCCATGCATGGAGGCTATAAATGTTCACCTACTGCATACATAATACAGTTTCTGAAGGAAGTAAATGAGTCATGAGAAATATGTGACTCAATAGATGAAACCCCAAAGGACAGCTCCTGTACTTAACAGAACATGACACAAACAACTTCAATATCAAGTTAAATGGTAAAAGATAAAAGAATTCAATTTTGCAAAATGTGGCAAATACAATCTCTAGAGCAGTGCTTCTCAAAGTTCAATGTATATGTGAATTAATAGGGGATTTTTTTTTTCAATGAAGATTCTGACTCAGTAGTTGTAGGATGGGGTTTAAGGTTCTTCATTTCTTCTAACAAACCCCCAGGTGCTGCAATGTGCTGCTCTATAGAGAAACAAGTCTAGATAACAATGATCTGATTATATGCGACTATAAAATGAGCGAGCTGTAGTCATGTTAGGAGCTAGAAATATTCTGCTGCTAAAGACAAATCAGCTGATAAATTTGTAATCTAGCCCGGCCAGGTGGCTCAGTTGGTTGAGCGTGGTCCCCTACACCAAAAACTTTGTGGGTTCCATCCAGGCCAAGGCACATATCTAGGTTTCAGGTTCAATCCTCTGTCGGGGCGCACGTGGGGCTCAACGGATCAGATCAATGTCTCTCTCTCTCTCTTCCCCTCCCTCCTTCCTGCCTTTCTTCTCTCTCTAAATTCAGTAAATATATATATATATCCTCAGGTGAGGATTTTAAAAAATTAAAAATAAATTTGTAGTCTACCTTAAAAGTTTTCCTTCAGAAAATGGAGAAGGTAATAATAACCACTAACTTACTGAGCCCTTATTCTAGGCCATACACTGGTTTAAATGCTTTGCACTTGTTGTTTCAGTCAATCTGTGTAACTACCCTGTGTGGTAGATTGGTAACAAGATCCAAAAAATGACTTCCACAGGCTAATAATACACAAAAAAAAATATGTAAGATTTAAATAAACATTTCCCATTTATATAGAAATGTAACTCTACACAAGTACCATGTTGAAGTGACCTTACTACCAGAAATTCAGATAAGAAAGGACATGGTCCTAGTGTTGCTGGAGGAATAATGGGTCAGATTTCCCAGACATGCATGGGAGTGAGATCCTTGGGGTACCACAGAAATAAGCATTTTCAAAAGCCCCCAAGGGAGGGTGGCATGTGGGAAAAGGCTTTATTTGCATGAAGTTACATTTCTCTGGTTTCAAAGTCCCCTGCCCATTAAACCAGTCCTGGAAACGGTGCAGCTGGGGTTCCAGTAAAGCCAGGAGTAAGGCCAGTGGCCGGAGCTTCTGTTCCATGTTGCACCCGGGTTAGTTCCACATCCAAGCTTATTAAAGTCCATTAGTCCATGTGTGCAGCCCATATGGCCATGAGCCACCCGGGCACAGGGGAGCACACACCCCTGCCACAGGAGAGCCAGGAACCTGGAGAGCCAGAGACAGAAAGAGGGAATTTCTTTTGTTTGCAAGTTTAAGTATTCAGGTTTTGAGAGCTTGCGCTGGCCATGCCTGTTCTGGCCATTGACTAGTTTTCAGGCAAACACCTTCCCTGTCACTCAGATCTTACTGGGCATGTGTCACTGGTCTTCCCTTTCCTTCATGTTAAATAATAACCAGGTTATTACAACAGCATCACTAGTAGTAGACCAAATATTTAACATGATAGTATGAGTTCACTGTTAAACCAAAGAAAATGCTGTTATAGGTGTTATGGGATGTTAAATAGAACATATAGCAGGAACATTAAAAATGTAATATTTAGATCAAAGGCATATAATTTCCACTGTGCTTTGTACTAGTTAAAACATATTTATTATAATTTATTATTAAGTCTGGTAGCCAGAAATCAGCATTATCAACAAAGTGGTGTACATTCAGAAGAGAATAAAGCAGGATTTTAAAATAGCTAAAAAACAAATTTAACCAGAATGTCTCCAAGTCATTCAGCCTTGTGATAGCACCCTCCAATAACACAGTAAACTGACGCAAGCTTCAATTCTGGGGAGTGAAGGAGTTCCATCAAAGTTCCTGAGATTTTTAGTTTTCCTGAGGGACTTTTTATTTCCCTGGTTATCTCTTATTCCAAATTTTTGCTTTTTCCCCTGAATTATAAATCCCAGCATCTGGCTCTGTTTTATGAGGCTGTTATCTTATTTCAGTAACACTTTGCTTCATGCCTGGCCAACACCCCTTCTTCTTAACTCCCCAAAGCACCATTAACACAAGGCTGTTTAATACAATAGCTTCTTTTTCTCAGGGACTAGGGATAACTCAGTGTTTGAAACACTTAAAAGTTTATGCTCCTCTCTTCAGGCATTTGAAAATAGGGAAAACAGTTAAATGAGTAAATAAAGTCCAACAAAGCACCAATTCCATATATTATTATTTATTTGATTTTTATTTTAGATTAATTTGGTTTCAAATAGATAATACAGTTTAGTGGTTTCATTTAAAGATGAGCCGGGGTATAACAGGACGAATAATTCTTCTCACCCCATTTCCCAGACAACTACAATCTATTTCCCAGAGGCAATCCCCATTATCTTTTTATTGCATATTACCCTACAGAAAACCTATACTTGAGGATTTTTAAAAGTAACAAATCTAAAGTTCTTTAAAATTGTGTTCTTTGAATGTTTTTCTTTGAAGATGGCTCTAAGCATATTCTTAGCCTAATTGGCCAATAAGATGCTGGTAGGAGCCCAATCCTGAAAACAACTTAGAACCTACAGTTGATCTAACTGTTCAAAAGTCATTTTGCCATTCCCCAAACAAGAACTACATTACCTGTGATCTCATATCTGCTTCAGTATTCAACCTGTTGCAATGTGTTACTTTAAATAAAGCATATGAAAAAATCTGGCCTCACTTAGATATGTAGTTGAAAAAGAGAAGACTCTGTGAACCCCTAAAAGAGTCTGAGAGATCTTCACAGTTCCTCAAACCATAGTTTGAGAAGCACTGCTCTAAGGAATGTGTATGCAAATCTCACTAGAAGTGATTTAGCAACATTTCATTCCACACTAACTGAATCCAAACTTATAGATCAGGAACTGAAAAATTATTTTTCAGAGTTCTGGTAAATAATTATGTGTTTTCAACATAAATATATAGCTATAATGATAACTGAATACTATATAACTTTGAGATAATTATGTAAATAGATATTAAAATAGTTTGTGTTAATGAATAGCAGCTACTCTAGGTCTTTGGAAACCAAATGAACTAATAACTTCTTCATTGAGTGTGTGTGTGTGTGTGTGTGTGTGTGTGTGTGTGTGTGTGTGTATATATGCAGGGCAATATAAAGTTGAAAAAGTGAACTGTGATTATTTTCATCATAAACACTATTTTTAGGAATTTATTGTATGTCCTGATTATATGTCTATTTTCTCATATATAAATATGGTACCAAAGATCAATTTTTATAAGCCATATGCATAATTTCATATTAATTCATTTAACAATTATTCTTTGAGCATGTCTGTATATCAGACACTATCATGGGTTCTGGGGATAAAATGTTAAGGAAGACAAAGTACCAGGCTTTATGAAGAATATATTCTAGTGAAATAAAACAGATAATAATCAAATAATAATATAATGTCACAAAAATTAAATACTACTTTACACTCCCTGTTTGACAAATATTAAATAGTATCGTATGACACTGTTAGAGATGATGTAGGTTTAAAGAATATCTTAAATATGGCTGGTAGCAGTGAAAACTGGAAGACAATTTAATTTACTTTTGCTTTATAAAATTGAACAGTAATTATATTCCTAGCTGCATACTTAAGAGAAACTCTTGCACATTAGCATCAGGTGGCCCAGAAATATGTGCAGCAACACTATTAATAGAAGCAGAACACTGGAACCTACCTTACTCAGGAAAAGAGGGGAAAATGGTATATTTACACTATGAAACATTACATAGTGTAGGAAACAAATAACTATAGATACCTGCAGCAACATAACAACATGGTTAGGTTGTCCTTGAGCACAAGAAGTGGTTACATTCTGCATAAAGATTCTTGTTATTGAATTTTAGAGAGAGAGGAGGGGGGAGAGAGAGAAAAACATTGATTTGTTGTTCCACTTCTTTATACATTCATTGGTTGATTCTTGTATGTGCCCTGACTGGGGATTGAACCCGAAACCTTGGTGTACTGTTTGGATGACACTCTAACCAAATGAGTTACTTGGCCAGGGCCTCCTAAAGAATTTTTATAAAATCTAAACAATGTTAATTTAAAAATTTATTGTTTAAGCACTCATACACGTGCACACATGTCTGTGTGTGTTTAGGCAAGAAATGACAAGCACAGAATTAAGGATAGTGGTTAGCTGCCTCTAAAGAAGGCAGGAGGTTGTGTAGAGAAAGGGACTGGATGTTCAGTTCAGGTTGACTAATTTGAATTGGTCAAATTTAGCATCCTTTCTTATAGAAACCTTTTTCAAGTAAAAGGTAACAAACATTGTCCTAAAACTGGTAAAGAAAAAAACTATCTACAAAAAGCACCATCAGCCCTGGCCAGCGTGGCTCATTTGGTTGAGTGTCATCCCATGCTCCCAGAGGTCCCTGTTTTGACTCCTGGCCAGGGCACATGCCCAGGTTGTGGGGATCAATCCTTAGTGGGGAGCGTGCAGGAGGCAGCTAATCAATGTTTCTCTCTCTCCCTCTCCTTACTCTCTCTCCAAAAATCACTAAAAACTTATTTTTAGAAAAGATCTTTAAAAAATAAAAAAGAAACATCATCAAAGTAACACCAATTAGAATACTTCTTTTTAAAGTCATGAACAAGATAAAGAAGTTGCTATATTGACTACAATTCAACTGTATTGTAAGATGAAAGTCAATTTAAGCAGTCAAAAAAAAAAAAACAAATAAGGAATGTTTCAAAAAGAAAAATTGGTCATTACTTGAATATACCTAGAAATATTTGTGTCCTATGAAAAATTATTTAATTACTATTACCAGTAAGATATCGAATTCTAAAATATATCTAGAAAACAAATGTGTGAAGAAAAAGTGAGTGAATCATGTGAATCTCTGTAATTGAAGCTACATTGGCAATAAAAATAGATCATGAATGGGACGGAATAGTCAAGATACACACACACACACACACACACACACACACACACACACACACACACACACAGAGGAAACAAGACCGGGGCATAGATAACAGCTGCACCCGCCGCCTCCCGCAACCACATCAAAATTACAGCTAAAATACAGAACCACCGTCACTCAGAGCCTCCTGAGATCCGGCTGCACAGAAGCCCCACAACCAGGGGACTGAAGCAGCACGGAGACCGTCAGGAGGGGCGCAGACGAGGGCCGATTGGGGCTGAATCTCAGAGACACGGCTGCGGGCCCCTCTCCCCCGTGCCGCGGGTTAAACCCAGGAGGACATCTCGGCGGTGGAGGTTTCCCGGAGGAGTGAGGGGTCCCAGCCCCACAGTTTGCATTCAATATTATTATGTATTAGTTTCAGATATACAGCATGGTAATTAGAAAATAATGTACTTTAGCTCTGGCTGGGTGGCTTGGTTGGTTGGAGCATCGTTCTATACACCAAAAGGTTGTGGGTTTGACTCCCAGTCAGGGAACACAGGAGGCAACCGATGTCTCTCTGCCCAGCCCCCACACACAGTCTCTAACAACTCGATAAAAATATACCTTCAGGTGAGAATTAAAAAAAAAAAAAAATCATGTACTTTACAGAGTAGTCCCTGTGGTGTTTCAAACGCCCCCGGCCCCATCCATAGTTATGACGGTATTTCCTACGCTGTAACATACATCCCTGTGACTATTCTGTAAATACCAATTTGTACTTCTTAATCCCTTCATCTTTTTCACCCAGTCCCCCAGCCCCCCTCCCTTCTGACAGCCGTCAGCCTGTTCTCTGTAATTTTTAAAAGCAGGAGTGAGCGATCATTACCGGGAGTGGCAATGAAGAACAGAAATGAAACAAAACCCTCCGATGGTCCTAGGCTTGAAACAATAAAACAACACGGGTGAGTAAGACGCCGGCAACACGCAGACGAGCGGGGTGCCGGGCAGGCGAGGCCCTGGCTCACTGGGAAGGTCCACGCTGCTCTTCCCTGGGGGCCCTGGCCTGCGGGGCCGGAGCACCGCCACGGTTTCCCTCCCCGGGCCCTGCGCCCTAAGGGGACCGAGGGGTGTCCCTCCCTGCGGCAGGCGCTCCTCCGGGGCCAGGCAGCGCCGGGGCTGGGCGTCTTTCCGAGCCCGAAGGTGCTCTGGGTCGGGGGAAGAAGCTGGCCATTTGGGAGGTGTGTTTATGGCAGACTATAAATTTGGAGAGAATAGTTAAAGTTTTGGGAAACTGGAGCTCTGTGGGGCTTGAGTCATCTTAGAGGCTCCACAGAAGCACAAGGGGCGAGAGCTGGGGCGTGAGGACCGGGAGGCTGGCTCTCAGGAGTGACCATAAAAGGAAACCGGTAGGGCTCCAAGGAAGCTTCCCGGTCTCTCAGAAACGCGTGAATGGTAGGTTCTGACAGGTTCTAATTGCAACGTTCTTGTCAAACTCTTCTCTCAGGAAGTTTCTAGTGGTGAAGCAGACAGTATGGGCCTAGGGACTTGCCCCAGGGGCATTTAGAGGGCCGAGGATCCTCACCCCGCTCCGGGGGGGGGGGGGGGGGGGGGGGGGCAAGGCTCAGCCAGCAGCGGGACAGCGACAGCGATGGAGCCTTATTCAGAAACAGTGTTTTATCATAAGTGATCAGATTCTTATCATTTCAATAGAAATATATTCAGTTTATATTATCTTATGATGCTTTTCTACAATCCCACAATTTTATATATGAAGATAACGTAAATTTGATGAGACACTAATCAAATGACCCATTATAATAATTTCTGCCAGTCAACATCTTTATTTCTGTCATTCTGTTTTAGGTTGTTTTAACCTTTGATGTCAAATTATTCTGCAGACTGCTACCAATTTAAGCAGAACCTGGTTAAAAGTTGTTAGAAATCAAAATTTCAACATTTTATATATGATGTGAATGCTATAGTTAATTCATTTCAGATGATTCTGAATTTAATTTAACAAATTAAAATAATTTAAATAAAATTGACTGTTAGATTTTAAATTAAATTTAAATCCCTAATTTAGATGTTTTAAAAATTCAATTTACAATTTTAATTTATTTGGAATATAAACTAATTTGCATTAATTTTAAAATTCAGATTTCTTTCAGATTTAATTTGAATAAATAGCCTTTATTGTGCTCTGCTATTTCCTCCCATCAGTGTAAATGAATTAAAATTGTGTCTTTCTTTCCCTCCCTCCCTCCAGTGGCTTACCAAAGGTTAAGAGAAATGGTCAGCAAGAAAGGTGTGTATTATAATATAAAGTCAATAATAACACCAACTAAGAAAAGTCAGTCTGACTTTTATGTCACAATGTGCCAGCAATTATAAGACACTGATAAATTCTAAGAGATGTTATTGCTCTCTGATAGTAGTTTGTTGGCCTAAGTTGTAAATGGTGGTTGTGGCTACTGTTCAGTTTTAATGATATAAATATATGCACTCCTATGTTCATAGCAGCATTATTTACAATATCTAAGCTCTAGAAACAACCCGAGCACCCATCAGTAGATGAGTGGATAAAGAAGCTATGGTACATTTACACAGTGGAGTACTATGCAGCTGTAAGAAAGAAGGATCTCTTACCCTTTGAGACAGCAGGGAGGGCCCTGGAGAGTAGTATGCTAAGCAAAATAAACCAATCATAGACAGACAAATATCACATGATCTCACTTATATGTGGAATCTATAAACAAAATAAACTGATGAATAAAATAGAAAAAGTGGCATGAAAACATGGGACAGACTGAAGAATCTCAGAGGGAGGGGGGAAGGGGGTCAGGAAGAGATTAACCAAAGAACTTATATGAATATATACATAACCCCTGGACACAGACAATAGTGTGGTGAAAGACTGGGGAGGGGTGGAACTGGGTGGAGGGGGGTAATGGGGAAAAAAGGGACATGTGTAATACTCTCAGCAATAAAGGAAATATATATATATATGTATATATATATATATATATATACACTCCAAGTTATATATATATATAAATATACACTCCAAGTTAACATGATTTTATTACAATTTTTAAAGATATTATATTTTATTTGGCAGCTAATCTGGAGAACTCCCTATGATATATATGTGAACTCAGCTACCCATGTTCATTTGGAGAGTAAGCTTATAATGACTTAGAATCATTTAAGTTAGTTTTGATTATAATTCCTGTCTCCACCTCCAGTTAATATTATGTATTTCTACATTTAAACACTAGATTCAAAGAAAGAGTGATGGCAGAATTATTGTAAAGGTGAAGAAAAGAACTTGAGTCACTTTAATTATGTTATTTGATGTGACCACTCGGAGTTATTTTTTATTTATAATTAAAGCAATAAAACAGAGCAGAAAATTCAACGTATAATACTTTTATTTATTAAATGCAAATTTTAAATCATTAATGAAATGTTTTTTGAATTTAAATATCTTTAAAATTAAAATCAAATTTTTAAAAATTTTTATTTTTAGTTATTATTAAATCATATTGTAATTATTCATTTCTACAACAGACCAATATGTAGGTGTCAGTCTTCCCCACTTTCTAAAACATACATTAGCGTAATTAAGAAACATTAATCCAGCCTGGCTGGCATGGCTCAGTGGTTGAGCACTGACCTATGATCCAGGAGATTGAGGTTCGATTCCCAGTCAGGGCATGTGCCCAGGTTGCGGGCTCTATCCCCAGCGGGGTTCGTGCTGGAGGCAGCTGATCAATGACTCTCATCATTGATGTTTCTCTCTCTCCCTCTCCTTTCCTCTCTCTGAAATCAATAAAAATATATATTTAAAAATATATATATATTAATGCACTATTTTAGTTTCCTTTTTTGTGCTGTGTTACTTGTTTGTCTTATGATCACCTAATTTTATATACACGTGTATATTTCAATAAAAGAAAATTTTCAGCGCTTATCTTTTTCTAGCGATTATTTTATTACTTATATGTCATGATTGCCACTGAAAATAATTTTATCATAATGAGGAATATTAAAAATGATCCCTGCCCCCCCCCCCCAGTGTCAAATACACTAGAAATGCCATTCTGTTCCTCCATCTCTTTTCTCTTCCACTTCTCTCCAAACCCAATATGTGAGAATATAATGTTTGGGTGGACTTTGATGACTCTCCTGAATCTATAGGTTCTGAAACAAGTGTTGGGTGTTAAGTAAGCATTCATTATGGATAGCACCGTATTATGCCTAATTTCTTTATATTTTAATATATTGGGTTATTTTATGAGAAAGAAAGAACAATTAAATGCCTATTGAGATTATCATGGATTGTATTATTATTGGGAATTCTAATTTTCTTAAAGAAAATGTAATTATATGAAAAACCTATGGAATTCTGTTCAAAGAATGAAATAGAACTGGCTGAAAAGATTGTGGAAAGTATTAGAAAAAATAAGTCCACTATTTTACTCTAATTATATATTGTACCCTCCCAGTTCCCAAAGAGCTACAACAAATTTCCCAACTCTATGACTACTTATATATAGAAGAAACTGTTGTTTGATTCACAGACTGAAGTTTTGTTGTAGCTGAGTCTGAGCAAATAGTTGGAGATTTTTGCTATACTCTGAAAACTAAGGCAGACTTTATGACTTCAGCACAGCACTCATCACCAGAAATGAGTCACAAAGACAGAAGCCCCAGATATTAGAAAGGAGTACATTTAAGACTTTTTGTAATGTGAACTTCATTTTTCTGTAACCTCTAAAGCAAGGACTCTGGAGATAGACAACTTTAATTTGAATAACATGTCAGTCACTTAGTTGTGTGATCTTGAAAGTTACTTAGTCTCTCACTGGAAAAACAAACAAAACTGTGAGTATTAAGTAGATTAAAACATGTAAAATGTTTAGAACATATTATAATATGAAGTACTTAGAACAACATATAAATGCACGTTATTATTTACAATAAGTAACATATTGTTAATACAGGAGTTGGCAAATGTAGGTTTACAGTTTTGAGTACCTGAAACAGAGTTTAATTCTTGAATTATTATTTATTAATTATTATACTATTTATTTGCATTACAACTGAAAACCTACTTTTGCCCACCCCTGTATACTGACCCTTTATGTGTCTTTGATTCTTTAACTTTATTTTAACCCTGTGAAATATGACTAAGTGAAAAGTAAGGGATTTTTTTTTTCAGGTGAGCAAAATGGAATTAGAAAAATACTTTAACTCTTTTGCATAATTTGGTATAACTAATGCATTTAGAGGGCTTATTTTAATACTAAGAAACGTTTTACTTAGTTCTTCTTCCAATACCATTTACATAGCCTGCAATTGTTAGTATTTTTTGTGTTATAATTTTGTGAGTCATGGAGCATGTGGACAAGTGCTATGATAAAAACGTGTTGTTTGAAACATGCTAACTGTTGAGATTATACTATTCCTAAGAGAATATCAATAATGATTCTGAGAGGACAGGTGCAAGAACAACAGAACATAATGGGTTTTGTTTGTTGTTTTTTGTTTTGTGTGGGTTTTTTTTAAAATATTTTATAGATATCAGAGAGAAGAAGGAGTAAGAGAGAGAGGGAGAGAGAGAGAGGAACATCAATAATGCGAGAGTCATTGATCGGATGCCTCCTGCACGCTCCCTGCTGGGGATCCAGCCTGAAGCCGGGGCATGTGCCCTGACTGGGAATCAAACCTCAATCTCCTAGATTATAGCTTGATGTTCAACCACTGAGCCATGCTGGCTGGACAGAACATAATGTTTTTGAAAGAAAAATTCAAGGTCACATCCCATATACAAAATGACTAACCATCTTTTCTTCTGAGTAATTGCTCCCTTTTTACCAATAATATCCCCAGTCCTTCTTCATTCTCCCACCTAATAAACATAAATAAGATACTGTATTTCCCCCACTTCTTGACAGCATTCAATGTAAAATTCCCCTTGTCTCCCCTTAGAATAATCTAGCACACATCCAAACCCTCTAAGAGACACTCTAACATCCAGTTCCTAATGATGTGTGTTGTCTCTTGCTGCAGTAAGTCAAAACCTGTTTTTTTTTAAAGTTACAGGTATGTTTCCTGTGATCTTTAGTCAGTTGGCTTTAAATTATTCTCTAACTCAAAGATCAAAAAACTCTATAAAAGAGAATTGCACACTGCACAATTTTCATCTGCCAGTGTGTCTGTACAACTATACTGTATTCTATAGTTGAACATACCAGTCATTAATTAGCTGTGAAGCAGGAAAGTTAGAAAAGACAGTATTTTATCTGTACTAATATGACTTTAATAGATGAGTAGTTTGTCTTTATGTCATTTATGAGATTAAAATAAATAAAAAATAACTGTAAGTTTTTCAAATTTATTTTTGTCTTAAAAATAACTGCTAAGCCCTGGTAGGTGTGGCTCATTTGGTTGAGAATCATCCTGTACACAGAAACGTGGCTGGTCCAGTTCCCGGTCAGGGCACATGCCCAGGTACATGGTCCCCGCTCTGTGTGCATATCGATGTTTCTCTCTCACATCAGTGTTTCTTTCTCTCTCTTTCCCTCCCTCTCTCTCTAACATCAATAAAAACATATATTTTTTTAAAACTGCTAAGATAGCAAACTATGGGAAAATGCTGATATTAAACTAAGATTGTAAAATCATTGTATATTCAATTATCTTTTAAGCAGACTGTGGAAATGCAAAGTATTATTTAGGAATGCATGGGTTGCTATTTTATGAAAATAATTAACTTTAGAAATGATAGTCTATAACATTAGGAAGGATAGTGTCAATATTCATCCCCTGCTCTTTCTGTGTTTCTGCTTGACACTATTGGCAAGCAAACTTTAGTGCATAAAAAAAATTGTATAGTCATTGCTGCATGGTTTAAATAATATATCTGAGTAACAGTATCATTTAATAGTTCTTTTATTCTTATTTTCTGTTTTTTCTTTGCATTTCTAGCTTGCTTTACTTCTAGGTTTTATTAGGAATTTCTGCAGTGTTTATGATTTCAGAGTAATTCATAATATTAGGTCTTTCATATTTTTATCACCTAATGAAAATCACATTGGTCTATAAAAATTCAAGAATAAAGAAATAATTTTGGCCACAGCAGATTGAAGAATTCAATCTTCCTAACCCACCATTTTATCTGAACACTGTGTTTTCTCAATCTAATATTTTTATTCACATTTCTTGCTGTATGTGATGCTGGAGGAGATGAGGAGCCTTAGTGGAGTTTCGGTGGCAGACTCCCTACCACCCAGTGAAGTTCCTAAATAGATAATACCTGCATTAGAGAAGCCCTCAGAAGGAACTAGGCCTATAATTCTATTATGAATACTGGTCAGGTTTTTACTGGAAGTAGATGCACAACTTGAGGCTTATTGAATTTTAATCTGCCTCTGCACTTCCAGCTGTTAAACGGAGTTGCATAATAGGCTTGTATTTTTCATTGAGAATTGCTGTAAAACAGAAAAATATCCACTAGCAACAAACAGGAAGAACAAGAAGCCATTATTTTCATTATTTTTAAGTGTGGGCATTAAAGCAGAGCCTGAGAGAGGCTCGTCACTTTAAAAGTAGGAGCTGAGTAAGCAGCATTTTGAACCCCAGTAATTTGTCATCAGTCTAGATTTTAGAATTAGAACCAGATAACTCAGACATGGCCATAAAGAGTGACTGGGGGTCAGAGGCTGACAGAGGAATCAAGCCGATCCAGCATATAACTTTTCTCACAACATGCAAAGTATAAATTAATGTTACTATTATTATTGGCCTATATTTTACATTTTAAACAATGTTCTCTGGAAGCTTTAACATTTTTTTTAATCAGGCAGACTGAAATCCATTAAAAGTGGCATATCATTAGCAAGTATTATGTCTTCCTTTGTAAGGGAATCTTCTAAGGTCAAGACCATAAGACAGAGGGATGGAATTCTGCTTAAAAATAATAAAGCTGCCCTGCTCAGTGTTGCTCAGTGGTTAGAGTGTCAGCCCTCTCACCAAGGAGCCTCTGGTTCAATTCCTGGTGGTCAAGGGCACTTACGGGGGTTGCAGTTCCCTCCCCACCCCCAGTCAGCTGGTGTGGGAGGCAACCACTCGATGTGTCTCTCTCACATCGGTATTTCTCTCTCTAGCCCCCTCTTTCCCCCCCTTCTACTCTCTCTGAAAGGCAAAGGAAAAAATATTCTCAAGTGAGGATTAACAAAAGATTAATTAATTAACTAATTAAGCTGAGCTGGGACAAATAGTTTAAGTAAAACATATTAAAACAATTGTGTGAGAACATTATTTCAAATATTTTTAAATTTTAGATTTCAATTCTAAGGATGAAATACAAGTCTTATTTTTAATTCCTTTTGTTGTTTATTTATTATCTTTTCTATCTGTTAAAGGACTGGGTTGTGAAATGCTACAAATGGAATTAATACTCAGGAGTTTTGCAACACACAAGTGCTTTCTAAGGGCCAAGGATTCTTTCAGTTGAGGCGGTTACAGAAATATCCTGTTGAAAAATGTATCAAATATACACATGCTCCTGCTTGTGTCAAAGCCACATTTGTTGTCAGAGTTCTTTTCAATGTTCTAGAGAATTTTTTAAAGTGTGGCCAACTTCTTCAATCTCAGCTTAAATATCTCCCCAGAATGGCCTTTATTGCCTGACCAATCTTTATAAATTAGGACTCCACTCTTATTTATGTCAGTTCTCTGTTCCCTTTAAACATAATATCAATATTTCAAGTATTCATTTAATTTCAATTTGTCTTTCATTTTCTGTCCACTCCCTATATTTTAAGCTTCCTGAGATCAGGGACCAAATCCGTGTTATTTTTCTGTATAAATCTTGCATTTAGCTCTATGTCTGCCTCAAAGCAACTTTGCTGTGTCCACCCAGGATTTCAACAAAATTATAGTCTCAACCATGGTATTATATGTCAATTTGACAATACCATGATGGATTTATAAATTAGCTTTTATTTTGCTTGTGCTGAGTCACACCCAGACTAGGAAGTAAGGAAGACATGTAATGCCTGTAAAATGTTTCCACATGCTGCTTCTCTTTTTATTTTTATTTTTATTATTATTTTTTTTAATATATCTTTATTGATTTCAGAGAGCGGAAAGGAGAGGGAGAGAGAAAGATAGAAACATCAATGATGAGAGAGTCATTGATCGAGCCCACAACCCGGGCATGTGCCCCAACGGGGAATCAAACCCCAATCGCCTGGATCCTAGGTGGACGCTCAACCGCAGAGCCACGCCCGGCCAGGCTGCTTCTCTTTTTAAATAACAGAATAAATAAAACTTTATTCATTACCAAATAAGTAATATAGAAAATTGGAAACTACAGACAATAATTAAAATTTTTCATTTTGAAATAATTATAGATTCACAGGAAATCACAAAGATAGGACTGAGAGGTCTCGTGTACCCTTCACACGTTTATCCCAGCTTTTACATTTTATGTAACTAAAGTACAGTATCAAACTCAAGAAACTGACAATGGTACAGTGTGTGTGAATAGCTCTATATCATGCTAGCACATGTGTGGGTTCATGTGGCTAACACTGCAGCCCAGCTACAGCGCTAGTCCATTACCACAAGGTCTCCCTCATGCTCCCTCTAGAGTATATCACCCTCACCTCCTCCCCACGACCATCCCTAACCACTGGCAACCACTAGTGTGTTCTCCATCCCTATAATTTTGTTATTTTGAGGATGTTATAAAAATGGAACCATGCAGTATACATATTTTGATACTGACTCTTTTTTTCACTCATCTTAGTGACCTTGAGATGCATCCAAATTATTGTATATATCAACAGTTTGTTTCTTTTTATTGTGAGTAGTGTTCCACTGTAAGGGTATAGCATAGTTTGTTTAATCATCACCCATTGGACAACATCTGGGTGGTTCCCAATTTTTAGCTATTACAAACAATGCTGCTGTTCACAGCATATAGAGATTTGTGAGTAGACATAGTTTGCATTTTCATTTTTATATGGACATAACACTTTTTCTTATTTTGTTTTTATTTCTCTTAATGAAATAGGTAAAAGTTGTAGGAAAAGTTACCCACTATAAAAAATTTGAAACTACATAAACTTTTTAAGGAAAAGCAATAATCTACATTCCCACAAATGAATATCAATCACTATTACTATTTTATTACTCTTCTTTCTATGCACAAGATTTTTACTGCTCTTTATAAATAACTATGATTACGATGCATAAGTGAAATTTTATAACCTGATATTTTCCTTTACTATTATGAAAAAATTGTTACCAAAAATGTGGGAAAGATACACACATACACATATAGACATATGTTAATTGAAATAAAGCACAATAGTAAAATAAATACCACCCCCAAGCCCACCACCCATTGTAAGAAATAATATACATTATTACCACTAACACTCCCTTCAGGTCTCTCTGTGTTTTATTCTTTATTTTAAAGGTGTTTTTCAGGAGATCTTGTCAACCATACTGCTGAAAACAGGTGTTTTCTAAGCAAAAGTTCAAATGAGGAGAAGTAGGAGGCCCCCTGACTTTCTCTTAACTGACTGTGACTGGTAATATATCTCCTTTCTTTTCTCTCAATACTTTTTTTCAATAAATCTTACTGGAAGCATCAAAATGTCCTTCCTTTGAGAATTCTATGATTTAAGTTTCTTCAAAGTGAAGGGCCAATTATTCCAAGAATGCAGTTGACTTTTATAAAACAAGTGGAGTTTAAAACCTTACCTGTGAGCATTTTTCATAATGTATGTTCGTTGTATTGTTAAAGCACCTGGTCAGTCTTTTTTTCTCCATCATTATTGAGATGGAGGCACTGCTCTTGAATTGAATATTGACTTTTCTGGATATGAATTAGTTTTATTCTAGGTACTGCATCAGAAAGCTAATTTCTTTGGTCATAATTATGCAGTGTGAGTGCTTGATGTTTGCTTTGTTCCTTGTACCTTACCTCTAATAAATATCATAAAAGTTATACAGTTTAAACTATAATTATTCCATCTTTCAGAGGAATAAGAAATTTAGATTTCTACATATCTTTTTTTTTCTCTAACTTGTCACTGTCAGACTCTCCCTCATTCCCAGAAAAACTGCCATTGTTATGCTTTTTCTTTAGATCTTATTAAAATTTTAGTAGAGATTCAAGTCACTCTTGACATAATTGGAAGTAGTACAAAATCAGATTTGGGAAGCTATATATAGGTTCTAATGATTTTTAGTCTGTTATTATCTGCTGGATATTCATAAAATTTAACATGAGAAAATGCTTCTACTGAGACCTGTGTCAGACATAGCAGGAAGGCAGTGATCTGTAGGTAGGAGGGCAAGCTTCTTAACAGGGTTTTCAGTGAGATATAAGCATATATAACAAATATGCAGTTTAAGCAATTCTGCTTTCAACTGGTTTTTGGCCTGGTGATAACCTTAGAATACAACCCTTTCTAGAAAAGTGATACTAAAACCGTGACATATCGATCAAGGAAACTAATGGCAAACACATTAAAAACTGGCAAAGGAAATAGTCACGATGCTCCTAGATGAAAATCAATCCTCAAGTATGATCTAGCCAGCGTCCTCCAGATGTCCTAGGCTTTTTATTCTAGGAATTTTAGGTCACATTGTATGTAAAATACACATACACATACACACACGCATATATATACACACACATTCATATTTAATTTAAATGAATAAATGATGGCAACTTTAACTCTTACTAGTTTGCTGAAAATTAGTTTCACTCAAATTGTCAGCTGGTGTTTCTAAGAGCTGCTTCAATGGTTTCTCATGTATATTTAGAACTAGTCAACTGTGATCACTTGGCAACATCCACCCGGTTTTTTTCTTTCCTATTCTGGTTCTCACTTGTCCACTTCTCTGGCTGCAAAACCACTAGACAATGCCCACTTAACTCTGCCTGTCCACGACGGATTTCCTACGTTCTCCAGGCCTCATGGGGCCAAGGCCTTTCTTCCCCTGCCAAAACTACAAGTTTTTCTCCAGGACTTTAAGCAGTTCTTATTAGTTCTAGAGCTTCACACTTTTTTTTCCTGCTAGCTTTTATCTTACCTGTTTGCTTCCCAAGACTCTCATAAAATAAAAATAAAGAGTTCCTTTCAGCCAGAACTACCATCTTCCAGTAATTCGCCAAAACGACCAACACAAAGGGAAAAAGGAGAGGCATCTGCTATATGTTCTCTAGACCTTATAGAAAACATGGAGTTGTTCCTTTGGCCACATAAATGCACATCTACAAGGAAGGTGATATTGTGGACATGAAGGGAATGGGAACTGTTCAAAAAGGAATGCCCCACAAATGCTACCATGGCAAAACTGGAGGAGTCTGCAGTGTCACCCAGCATGTGGTGGGCATTGTTGTGAACAAACAAGTGAAGGGCAAGATTCTTGCTAAGAGAATTGATGTATGTATTGAGCATATTAAACACTCTAAGAGCCAAGCTAGCTTCCTGAAACGTGTGAAGGAAAATGATCAGAAAGGGAAAGAAGCCAAAGAGAAAGGGACCTGGGTTCAACTGAAGTGCCAGCCTGCTCCAGCCAGGGAAGCTCACCTTGTGAGAGCCAGTGGAAGGAGTCTGAGCTGCTGGGACTCACCCCCCATGAATTCATGGCATGATCAGTATATATAAAAAAAGACCTCTGTGCTGATAAAAATGTTTCTCTTAACTGGGTAGAAGTGTGGTGTCCCTTCCCCTCCAAAAACAATAAAGAAAGAAAATAAAAAATAAAGAAAATAAACCAATAAAAATTAATTCTAGTTCTGTTTATTTCCGGTCTTCTCCTCTAGCTACTGGAGCTCAAATTCAGTTCATGGGACCAGACAGAATAAAAACTATAACCATACCAATTTTTCCATTTGATTATAAGTGAACCTCCTTCGTATTACCCCAGGTATTGTATGCACTATGCATGCATGCATGCTAATTTATATGAAGTTGCTGGGGAAGGAAAACTGTGGCTTTATCTGCACCCACAGTATCTGGCACATACATCAGCAATCTATTCAGTTACCAAATATTTATTGGGAGTGACTATTATGTCCTAGACACTAGGTAAGTGATGGAATCTACCCTCATGGAGTTTACATTCTAGAAGAAAAGACATAAACATAAGCAAATAAGAAAACATACACTTGGGAGTTGGAGGTTGTACTGATAGCAGAGTAAGAATACTTGTTAGCAGATAACTGGAGTAGGAGGTGCAATTTATTTATAAGGTACTCAAGGAAGGATGATGTCTGGGGAAAGATTCTACAGTCGAGACCTTGTAAACAGCTGAAGAAAGAACATTCTAGGAAGAGGGCAAGGTGCTGCAGGAGGAGTCTTGGAGAACTCAAGAACAGAAAGCAAACGTGCTGGAGGAATTTTTTCTGGGAAGGTGTGAAACTAGATTCAGGGAAGAAGGTCAAATACCAGGTTGCTGTAAAGGGACAAGAAAAATGGAGGAATTGCTGGATTAAGATATGGAGCCAATGGTATTTGGGGGCAGGATTTCTGTGCACTCTTTTAAAAATGGGAGTATGCTGGTTGTCTCCTGCAGTGGAGAGTCTGACGATACAGACGGAGGAGATGCAGAGGAAGTGGAGAAGCGGAGTTGGATGGGATCCAGAGGCATCTGCAGAGATTCACATTTGATAGGAGTGAGGGCACTTTTCTAGTTGTAATAGAAGATAAATATAGGCTCAAGTCAGTGTGTAGATGTGGTGAAGGGAATAGGAGGGATTTCTGCTGAGCCAGCCCAACTCCCTTTGTTAGAGGAGAAAAAATAAACAGATACAAGTAGATCTGATAATGAATTACAGTGATACTTGAGTGAGAGCCAGGTTTTTTTTCCATAAAGCAAAATCTCAGTGTGTTTTTTTTTAAGATTAGTGTTCCCCACTACAATTTTAAAATTCAACTGATTTTTTGAAAAAAGATGAATATAAATGTGCTCTACCTTGTATTTGTTTGGATCATTTACTGTGTGCTAAAGGGAAAGAAAAGTTTAGCTCTTCAGTCTGGTAGAAATCCTAAACTCTTTGTATGGTATCCAAGAATATCTTGGGCCTGTTTCCCTAACATGAAAATGGCTTCAGTCTTTTCAGCCGTGAAGTGGCTCAATCAATGGACATATTCTTCAATTATTAGCTCCAAAAGAGGGCTGATGAACAGGAGGTAGAAAAAAATGGTAATTTTCACATGGAAATAGAATGAGTGTATTGTCCAGATTTTAATTTTTAAACTATCATAAAGAAAGAGTTTTCATAAATGTGAGCACTCCTTTTAAAAACCATCCATGAATCAGAGTAAGTTAGAGAGAGGGCTTATCACCTTCTAAAGAAAATGGGAATATCAGTGACAATTTCATGACATACAGATTCTCAACCTGTTACTTTTGATTTAAAAACCTTATAATTATGCTTAGTCTAGAATTAAACTGTTCTTTAAATTTGTTCAAATAATGCTTAAATTTGACAGCATTAATTTTAAAATGATACCTAAGACTACATTTATGTAATAGAACATACGTGTGTGTGTATATATATATAAAAAATATATATAATATGTATTTTGTATTTATGTTTATATAGAGATATATATATTGAGGGAAATAAAGTTATAAGAACATATAAAAGTGTCTCTGGAACTATTTAAATATATGTATATGATGTTTGCACCAGGGAGGAGTAACTGAGAGTGAGAGGAATATTTTCACTCATTTTATAACTCTTTATTATCGATCTTTTTGTAAACATTATTGAATATAAAATTTTATCCAAAAAGAAAGAAAAGAGAGAGAAAAGGAAATGGAAATAACACATATTGGTAAGTACTTGCTGTATATATAGCTGCATTTAAAAATCTATGGGTTTTTCTCCCCAGTTTTAAAAATCTTCTGAAAAGTAAAAATAATGAGCAGTATAAACTAAACAGTAAAGCAGTTTATTATATATTTTTTCTTTTAAAGATTTTTAAAACTGATTTTTAAACAGAGAGGCAGGCAGAGGGAGAGAGAGAAACATTTATGTTAGAGCCAAACATCGGTTGGCTGCCTCCCACACGCCCCCTACTAGGGATCGAGCCCCCAACCCAAGCAAGTGCCCTGACTCAGAATTGAACCAGCAGCCTTTCAGTGCACAGGACAATGTCCACCAACTGAGACACACTGGCCAGAGCCCTTTATTTTAATGGTTTAGTTATAGTAAAAATTTTATCTTTAAACCATAAAGATATTACCATGCTCTGTGAAATCAGGAAAGCATTAAAAGTGACCCCCCCCCCGAAATATCACACTTCTATCTCATGAACATTCCCCTTAATAGGTAAGATTAACATTAGTTGCAGATCTTAATAGAGCAGAAAATCTTCACTATGTACTGTCTGTGTTTTAAGTTATTTATCTTTCCCAAGAGAAGTTCTAAGACTAATGTGCACCGAAGAAAAGAAATTAGATAAACTATTAGCTTACTCAAATTATTTAACCTGATGGTTACAGCTTATATATTAGTTTAAGAATGGTGGTGATAAAAATTACTCAAAATAATGAGTCACAAGATAGTTGGGCTTTAAAATAATACCATACTCCTAAAAAGGCTAATTGTTGTCTTTTAGGAATTGGTCAAATTTAAATACATGTTTTATATTATTGTTTCAGTCTACCTAGTTTATGTCAGCATAAAATGTTCTGTTTCACAGAGGGATTTATGTAATGAACCATAGCCATCAAGCACCCATAAACAAGACATTTCAGTCACCAATGCTTGCTCCTTGCCTTCTCTCTATCGCCCTATCTTGACTGCTGCATTCTCCACTCTCAAGAAAATCATCATTTTCATAGCCAATGCCCAGACGATCAGGTTCTTTCAAACTTCAGCACACTTCCTACCCCAGCCATACACACACACATTTCATTACAAATTGGTACATACATTGAGCAACCTTAAAGAACTTAAAACCTGTTCTTCTACAATCAAGTTGTTCTTTAAATATTTAGAAAGTGTAAAGTCATATGGAGGCTTGTTTGTTTTTTTAATTTACCTTTATTGTTGAAAGTATTACAGATGTCCCCTTTTTTCCCCATTGACCCTGTCCACCCCTCCCCCCCGCCCCTCCCCCCGCCCCAGGCCTTCACCACACTATTGTCTGTGTCCAAGGGTTATGCATATATGCATATAAATTCTTTGGTTAATCTCTCCAAGCTTGTTTTTTAATGCAGATTTTCATGCACACTCTCAGAGCTTTTAATTACATAGTTCTAGGTGTGGAGTGGGCATTTTTAAAAAGTTCTCCTGCCCAGCTGGCCTTGGCTCAGCTGTTGAGCACTGACCTAGGATCTAGGAGATCATGGTTGGATTTCCAGTCAGGGCACATGCCTGGGTTGTGGGTTCGATCCTCAGTCGGGGGCCTGCAAGAGGCAGCTGATCAATGATTCTCTCATCATTGATGTTTCTATTTCTCTCTCCCTCTCCCTTCCTCTCTCTGAAATCAACAATATATATATATATTTTTTAAAGTTCTCCTAACCTGGCCAGAGTGGCTCAGTTGGCTGGGCACCATCCTGTGCACCGAAGGACCCCTGGTTCTATTACCGGTCAGGGCACATGCCTGGGTTTGGGGTTCAATCCAAGTCAGGGTACATATGGGAGGCAACCAATTGATGTTTCTCTTTCACATCAGTGTTTCTCTATCTCTCTCCCTTCCACTCTCTCTGAAAAGCAATGGAAAAAATATCCTCAAGTGAAGTTTAAAAAAAAAAAGATCCATAGTTCAAATATGTATTTCAGCTGACAACAGCTCCCCTGCTTTTCTTCCTTAGTGGTTTATCTACTAGACTGACAGAGAGTTAGTTCTTTGAACTTTACTCTGGAAAAATAATATTCTAGACTGCATCGCTTTAGGTTAAATCTGTTTTTCTCAAAGTCACAAAACCCATGTCATTGGAATTCCCTATATTCAGAGTATAAAAATTTCCTTTCTTAACATCTTCCTCCTGAACAATGCTATGCGCATCCTGGTGCTCTCCAAATTTCTTTGTCCTTTAGCTTCCTGTAGTCATCTAGATCAAAAGATCACCTCTTTTCTGATATAACCAGCTCCCACCTTGCTCAGAATCTCGATACCTCAGGATGACTCAGAAGAAGCTTCCAGCTACCTGTGCTGTGTTCTCACAGTTGCATTTAAAAGGACCTGCTTATGTCCCAGCCTAGGGACGACTGTGTCATCTCAGACCACTTTTTATTATTAAAATATTTTTCAATTTTTGTAACAGAAAGCTAAAAGTGATTTTTGAAGTTAAATAGACCAAAACACTTCTGGTCAAATAATCTGATATGTTACATACTAGAATATTATTCATATACTCGCACATACTCACATCCAGATTAGAATTTCAAAATGCACATTCACATGCTAAGTCCTGCAGTTTTTTTAAGTATTTCATTTTTCCCTAACCAAAATTTGTGTCACACATTTGAAAATTTAACCTTTCCCCCCCACACACACTGTTTCTGTGAGTGTTATATGAAACAACTCGTTGCAGACAGAGAATTGGAAAAACTCTGACAAAGAATAATAGCATTCTCATAGCTGAACAATACTTCTGTTTCTTGGTCATCAGCTGAATGGGAATATTAAATTTAAATATAAAGATGATATTTAGAAAATCCTATGATGATAAATTCAAGACTCTTCAAAACTAAAAGCTCATCTGAGTTTGGCAATTTTGGAATTATTACTGAGTTATTACTTAGGGAACTGGTTTGTGGACAGTAGATCCAATTGCATAATTCAGCAACAAATCAAATCAATGATACAAAAATTGAACTTTTGTCTTCTTAATATTGGATTTTTCTGTAAAATATCTATTTCTTCGTATGAGTCAGAGTAGAGCTAAAAAGGGGTGATTCGGTAATATTTATAATACAGTGTTCTATGATATATAAAATCTTTGCATTGTGGAAGGAAAGGTAGAAGGGAAAGACTTTCTGAATGCATCTTTATGTGGCAGGCAATGTGCTGTCCTTGAAAATAAAGGTGAAAGATGGCTGCTGATGCCCTGACATTTATTAGCACTAATCATAGGAGATGAGAAATACAAAGAGTATAGTGCTCCAAGTGCTATTATCAGCATTGGACACTGTGGAATCATAAATCATTAGAATGCATAAAAAACTCTTCTTTACGAGTTTACATAGTTAAAATAAATCAAATTTTCTTTCTGAGTAGTGTTCTTGGAGGGATTGTAGTGCACTAAAGTATTTATTTTTATTTACATTTACAAGCCATTGGATAATGGATGAATATCATATGCAACCTGTGATCAGGGTTTGGAGTGACAGCCATAGAGAGAAAAACAGCTCACATTGAAATAGAAATAATGGAGAGAGTGCTATGGCCACATTGGTAAGATGTGTGCCACTGGAAAACGATTGAAATTATTTCTGGCATCCTTACCAAATCACTTGGACATTATGATAAAATAATATTCTTATAATATAAAAAAACCATTGGCTATTTTTCATAGGTTATGATATTAAATAAAGAAGGCTTTAGAACTTTAAGGCATCTAAATCAGGCAGAGTGGGGAATAAAATAAAATGTTGGCATTTCAAGCAAAGACAGAAATAATTTTGCAATATGGTCAATTAACTTTCCTAAGGAGGAGGGTAGTTGGGAAGGTGTGTTGTTTGGGGGCATGCAGAGCATATAATTTCCTGATGACGGGGAGTTTTTAATTATTTAACACTAGTGAGAGAGTGAGGAGGTGGACAGTTTCTGTTTTTAACTGGAGGCATTGAACCAGATGCATTCAGGGGCCTGTGGCCAACTTCAGAGATTTGCTGAATAAAGATGACTGAGTCTCTGTGGTGAACTAAGGTCGGACAGCAAGTGAAAACCACTTCAGAGGCTAGTGAACGCTGCAACTTGAGACATTAGTAAAAAAAAAAAAAATCTAGGTTAATTATTTTGAAACAATAATTAGTATCGAATGTGTCTCACAATATAGGCTTAGGACAACTATTTGGTTCTTGTGCTTGGTGGGTTCAACTCTATACTGAGCTACACCACAATAGCTTTCAGAAAGAAGCAATTAACAAGAGCCCCGTGGATTTTTAGGCACATGAAGTTTGAGAAATACTTGTTAGATGGGCCAGGTACAGAAACCCAGGTACAAAATCCTGGGTACCGAAACTCACCAGGGCAGGAAGCCCCGGATGCCTGGCAAGGGGTGAAACTGGGAAAACAAGAATCTTGTCCCCAGGGTAACCAATCCTCCCTAGCAAATCTCTGGTCTAGCTGTTCAGACCCCCGGAGGGTTTCTCCCTAATGATAACATCTAGGCCTCAGTTGTATCACAGCTCCAGGCCCAGATAAGCATCGAAACCAGTCAACCAGTCGAGTGGGCTGGGTGCCTGACTCTGGACTAGATACAGTGACTAATGACCCCCTGCCCTTCCACTGACCAGTCAGTGGAGACCAGGACCCTGAAGAGCACACCTGGAAAGCTGATGAATATTCCACTGAGACCCTCCCCTGAGACCTCCCCAAAGATTCCCACCTGCAGGAAAGAGATAAATACCCTCAGGACAAAGGGACCCGTGTGCACCTCCCACCCCCAGGGGGGCATGCCAGTTCCATCTCCATTCCCCCAACCTGCCTCCAAGGCCCCCTTCTCTCTCTCCCTGACCTCTCAGGGAGCCAGAGCAGTCCAGCCTGGGCTCTCCTGTTGTTCTTCTATGCTCTTCCTTGTTTCACTGTCCTAAGTATGTTTTGCACCATCATGGACCCAGTGCCCTTTGGCTCAGCATTGTGTAGCCTTCTCTTAGGATATCCCCATCCCCTTTTAATAAATTTAATTTTTCTTTATTCATCCACTTGAGATGGCTATTTAGCCTGCCCAAGCACCACCGAACCTTAACCATTCAATACTAATATACAGGACGTGGCAATAGTAGGTTTACAGTTGTGAGTACATGAAACAGAGTTTATTCTTGTATTATTATTTATTAATTATTGTATTATTTTCCATGGGAATAACTGTAAACTTACTTTTGCCCCATCCTGTCTATAGACAAATTCATTGCACTGCATGTTTCGATTTGTTTAAATTTTGTTCTTTTTCTGTTTATACCATGCAGGAAATTGTTTACTCAATTTATACACTTTGACTACTAAAGATCTGTATTTTGGACAAAGAACTATTGCCTCAGATTCCATGAGTTGCTTTATAAATACTATTTCCAACCACTTTAATTCCTTGCTGGCAGAAGTCACTTCCCTCTGAAAGACTGAAAATGCCAGAGGTTCATTTTCTGTTCTTCCAGCCTGACTTGGAAAAGGAAAATGGAGAATTCTTCTGGAGAACTTCTATGATACAAAGACATACTTGAGAACCCTCCTTTCTCCTCTCTCCCTTAAATGTTTTGTGTAAGTTAGGGTGCTTGGCGCTTTGGTACTCATCTCACTGACATCCAAGGAATGTTAAGAGAAGCTGGGCCAGGAACCTGACATCATTGAATCATGTGTAGAACCATCTCCTCTGAATTTCTTCTTATTTTATACATTAAACTCCCATTGTTTAAGCCACTTTTAGTTATAAGTGTGGCATCTGCACCTGAAAGCATCTTAAAATCCAACTTGTATTTAATGTATTTATCTCAGATCACCATGGAGAGATGTAAATTGTCTGGTCAGCATTTAAAATTAAAATTTTCTTTTCTCTAGTGCCACTTCTTCAAATAACAATACACACACCAAAAACCGTATAACCTTAACACATCATTTGTTTCACGGTGCTAATCTGTTACCATGAATGAAGATGTATAATACAATTGAAAACAGAACCTTAAAAAAAAAAAGAAGTACCTTCATAGTAGTAGGGAAGGTATAAATCAAACTGTGTTGTTATAAAAGATATAAATATTCTACAGGTTGTTCTGACCAGCAGTAATCAAACTTAATCCTAACACAATGCAATTGGTACTTTCCTCTCATTTTCATCTTCTCCCCTTTCATCTTAACATATATGGCATATTACAGATGTCTTCCTTTAGGGGTAACTAATAAGCAAAATGTTAACACCCACAGATAAATTATAGAAATGTGTTCCTTTTCACTGATCTATGATTCACTTCATGAAAAAATTAAGTGTACTAATAAATTTTCTTACACATAATCACTCTTGTAGTTCACAATGCTAACTGTACATTAAAACCCCCCGAGGAGCTTTGAAAAAATACAAATGATCACCCACAGAGATTCAGATTTAATTGATCTGAGGCAGGACCAGAGGATATTTTCTAAGTTTCTACAATTGGCCTTAACGAGCAGTCAAGGTGAGGGAATCCTTACACAGAACCTTCTTCAAGGAACCCACTACTAGGCTGGACAAAGAGGGCACATGTATGCAGAGGAACCTGGGAATGTTCCACTCCTTAAAGTTTGCAGCCGGGCCTGGGGATTTTGTGAAGAGATTGGACACAATTTTAGAAAACTGGCTCCATCATGGAAGAAAGCAATGAGGTTGGAGGAGTTCCAAGTTGTCTTGGTTGTTTTTCTCAGACAAATCTGGAGAGAAATGCAGGCAATATAACATGTCATCTTGTTTAATAAAACTCCAGAGTTATCGCCCAGCCTCTGTGGCTCAGGAGTTGGGCATCGGCCTATGAACCAGAAGGTCATGGTTCAATTCCCTGTTAGGGTAAATGCCCAGATTTTGGAGTTCGATTCCCAGTAGGAGGCATGCAGGAGGTAGCTGATCAATGACTCTTATCATTGACGTTTCTATCTCTCCTTCTCCCTTCCTCTCTCTGAAATCAATAAAAACATATGAAAAAACAACTCCATAGTTATCAAAATATCCAACCCATGTTTAATATATGTGGCAATATGGAAAAGAATAGGTGAGTTACAATTATCAGCAAGAAATCTAAAATTAATTAACAATATTGCACAGTTTAGATGCATGCAGGAAATACCAAGTATTTTTTAAATTATAATCCAAAGGGATGTGCCACAATCCAAACAGAGCACTATCTATGGTGACATCTCTTTCAATCTTAGTTTCCCTCTCCACCCCTTTCATTTCCCTGCCGTTTTTCTGCTAAAGAAACTGGTCTAAGTGATATTAGAATTTCCCACAGACTAGATTTTAGAGATTAGAAACTCATCATATCATTCAACATGTTGATGATTTCCTGATAATTGGCAGCTGGATCTGGAAACTTGGCTAGATTCAGATTCTACCCCTTTGACAAGGCCACAGGTGTGATATTCTTTCATCAGGAACACTATGTCTGGTAGTGTCTTTCTTTTCACTATAGCAGATGTTGATGCTCAATGTGTGGATCAATTAAGAGGTAGCAAAATGGTTATATTTTAATCTCATTGTTTATTTATAATGTACTAGCTGGGAAACCTGTTCATAAGAACTCCATCTATTCTCTATTTAGGGTTCAATTACAGAGAGGAGACAAATGCTAGGTGTTCTCTTTTATTTACCAGTTTTCAAGATAAAATTTTTCTCTATCTTCCTCCATGTGTAACCTCCTCCACGTGTAACCAGTTATTTTATATTATGATGGCCAAATTTGCTAGATTTATCTACTTCAGTTATTATTTTTATTAAAGCTTAAGTTGTCCCATCTTTGGCCAGTGAGGTTTCTTGAAACTGGCTTTGAGTCTTTTTGACATGACCCTAGTAGTATAACGGCTTCCCTGCTGTCTAGTATAACAAAATGTTCCAAGCTTGTAATAGTTTTCTAATTGCCAAGTAACAAATTACCACAAATTTCAAGTCTTAAAATAATATCCATGTTTATTCTCTCACAGTCCTGTACTTCAGAAGTCCAGCACTATGTGGCTGGGTTTTCTTCTTAGAGTCTTATAAAACTGATATCAAAATATTGGATGAGCTGCATTCTTATCTGGACAGTCAAGGGAGAATCTGCTTTCAAGCTTATTTAAGTTGTTAACAGACCCAGTTCCTTGGATCTGTAGGACTGAGGTCCCCACGTTCTTGCTGGTGGTCACTCTCAGGTCCTGGAGGCTTCCTTATTTCCACATGATCACTTCTTCATCTTCAAGCTAAGAATGACATGCCAAATATCCTTTGTGCTTTGTGGGATTTTTTGTTTGTTTGTTTGCTTACTTTCTTTTCTAGATTTATTACTGTATAATTGACACATAAAAATTTAAAGTATTTAAAGTGTGCAATCTGATGATTTTTATTTTTTTGCAGAGCCCACTCCCCTGAGCTAGCCAAATCCTAGTAGAAACCCCTTTTTTCCCATTTATTTCCCATTCTAATTCAAGAGATTTCCCACCCCCACCCCACCCCATGCCTTTTTAAAAGAAGTAACACAAGAAGAACTGAATCCTTGGCCTGCTATTGTTTGCCTTTAGAGGAAATGACCAAGAATCTTTAACCCAAAGTTCAATCCAATGAGGAGAGAGAGTGGAGACCCTGGGTGGTGAGGAAGACATCTGATGATGTGATATATGTCTCCCTTGTGCTTTGAATCTCAGACCTTTTTTATAACCTGCAGAAGAAAACTGTGCTTTTAAAGTACTCATGTGATTAAGTCAGCTAATCAGGATACTTTCCATATCTATGGGACTGTAATTACATCTTCAAATTCCTTCTTTGCATTATGTAGATTAATGTTTGGTTGAATAACTAATATAGGAACCTGGGAGTATTATACACACATATGTATATAATATTACATATAACAAACCTCATAAATTTATGCTAATACTTTTTATTCAAATTCAGGACTATAAAATTTTCATATAACTTCAATATTTCTTATGAATCTCCTTTCTTCAAACCAGGAGTTCTGATTTTCAAAGATATATGGTGGAAGGAATTAAAGTTTATTATAATTACTCACTGCTTTATAATATATTACACACACAGCTACTTCAGGATGGCAGTATTAACCACTATTAAGCTTTTTGAAAACATTTAAACTTTTTAAAATTTAATAAAATGTTTTGCATTTTCTCTAACCACTAAAAATAGTTGTACTATGTCTATATTTTCAAATCATATAACCACTACTCTACTCCTTTTTTAACACTCATTTTGTCTTAGTGCTACAAGTGATTGGATCTTTGATACACATCGCCAGTTTTTATGCAGATGACTCTCTAGTTGTTTTAACTGAAGATTTTTCTCCGGTAAATGCCTAGGATTCTTGAAAAATATATTCCTTGAGTTCTTGCATGATGATAAAAGTTTATCTTGGCTCTTCATAATCAAAAATCAGTTTTGCTAGATATAAAATATTTTGTCCACATTTTCTTTTCCTTAGTATCTTAAATATATTATCCAATTTCTTCTGGCATAAAAAATTGCTGTTTAAAAGTCTGATGGCCAGCTAATTTTATTTCCTTTATGAGTCACTTGCAAGAGCATTTTTGCAAGAGCAAAGAGCTCCTTTAATACCTAAACCATTTTTTAATTTTGTGTATGTGTGTGTGACTGTTTTCCCTCAAAACTGCAGATATAGAATACTGTTGTTTTATATAAGATAGAATAACATATCTTGATTAAATTTTTGTTTTGTTTTATCTTTATTGTTGAAAGTATTACAAATGTCCCTCTTTTTCCCCCACTGATCCCCTCCACCCTGCACCCCCCACCTCCAGCCCTTCACCACACTGTCTATGTTCGTGGATTATGCATATATGCATATAAATTCTTAGGTTATTCTCTCCTCACCCATCCACCCACCCCTGTCTTCCCTCTGAGATCCCTCAGTCTGTTCCATGCTTCCATGTCTCTGGATCTACTTTGTTCATCACTAAACCATTTTTTTAATGTCAGTAATTTTATACACTGTGTCTTTTTGTTGTTCATGTTGAATCAATATTCTTAACTATGCAGTGCATTCTTTCATTGAGTAATTTCAAAGTGTTTTTTAAAATTCAGACACATTTTCTTGAGTTATAGTTTTTAATACTAGATTGGTTTTATTCCTTTTGTTTTTGTCTTCAGGTATTTCTAGTATTCCTAAATTGGACATTCTTTGTTATACAAACACACACACACACACACACACACACACACACACACACACACACACACATATATACACAACTGCAAAAACACAAATACATATATTACTTTTTTATTTCTTTTAATTTGTTCTTCATTCTATTTACAGTGGTACCTCTATTTCCAAACGTCTCTGTTGACGAACATTTCCCTTTACAAATGCCCTAAACCCAGAAATGCTTCGGTTTTCGAACAGGCCTCAGAGGTCTAACATGCCACATGGCTTCAGCTGGGGGCAAGATTCTGAGGCCCAGCTGTGGGCTGTTGATCCTTTGGTTTTCGAACATTTCAGAACTCAGTCTTCAGGAACGGATTACATTAAAAAACTGAGGTACCGAGGTATTTATTTATTTACTTTTAAATATATCCTTATTGATTTCAGAGAGAGGAAGGGAGAAGGAGAGAGAGAGAGATAGAAACATCAATGATGAGAGTCATTGATCGGCTGCCTCCTGCACGCCCCCAACTGGGGATCGAGCCCGAAACCCGGGCATGTGCCCTGACCAGGAATCGAACCTTGATCTCCTGGATCCTAGGTCGATGCTCAACTGCTAAGCCACGCCTAGCCGGGCCTTAATTCTTTTTTAATTAAAATTTTTTTCATCATTATCTTTTTTGAAGGCATTATTTATTATTTGTTCATCTTTATTTTTCTTATAGTTTTAATGTTTGAATTTAATATATGTCTGTCCTCATTTTTTACTTTCTTAAAGAAAAATCCTTATCATTTTCCTAGTATCTTTTGGTTTATTTTGTTCTGTTCTTGGGTGTATCTTTTGGTGTGTTTTCATTATTTTAGAAGGATTATCCTATTTTTCATTCTATTTTTATTATCATAACTATGTATAGGATTAGATATTTCTGCTTTCTTATCCTTAGTTTTCCTAAACTTTTAGAAGGGGGTTTGGTTCAAGATAGCTCTTCTAACTCCATAGCGCTCCTTCTTCTCATGTGTTTACACAGTGTTAAAAATTTGATAACTTGCTTTCTGGACTTTGCTAGTCATGTTCCCCTTTCCTTGTTTTATGTGGGCTTGATCAAACTCAGGTAATGTAAATACACAGTAGCAAAATGGCCCGTGCACTTATTCCAAGATCAGGAGTCTATATTTGTGTTCAGTATCGTATATCGTGCAGTTAGCACAGTGCCTGGCACATAAAAACTCAGTAATAAGTAAGAAGATAACAGTGAATGAATAAATGCTATTGCATAAGCATCCCAATCCCATTAGCCTTAAGTCTGGCTGCACAGCTGAATTGAGTGGGCAGATAATCGAACCAATCATTGTAGAGATAAGCTTTTAGTTTTCCCACAGTAATGCATTAGCTTCAACCTATTTCTCCTCTTGGCATTTGTCAAATGGGGACTTAGATCAGGTAAGGTCAGCTACTAGTATTGAAGAGTAAAAAAGGCAGAGCCTCGCCTTGTGTAGCGTAATGGAAAACACGTCATATATGTTTTGCTGCAGTGAGTACTGGTATACAGCCTTTTATGGCACTTCGAAGGTGTTGTGTTTTTTACAGATTGGCAGCAAGATCCTTTCTCAGCAAAAAGATTATGATTCCGGCCGGTGTGCTCAGGGAAGGGTCACAGGTTTCATCCCTGGCCCTGGTCCGGGCACGTGCGGGAAGTAACCAATAGATGTGTCTCTCTCACGTCCGTGTTTCTGTCTGTCTCCGTCCCTCTTTTCCACTTTCTCTGAAAAGCAATGGAAAAAATATCCTCCAGTGAGGATTAACATAAAAAGAAAAACGATTATGACTCCCTTTATTGCGTGTCTGGGATTGAACTAGAAACATCTCCAAGGCATGCCTGCGCACTGTACTTAGTATGTGCATAAAAGGGATGCCAAAGCCACTTTATTTCCCCTTCTGCGATGGTTTGGGGTGGGTCAAGGAAGTCTTTTGGAGTGTTAATTATGCTGATGGCGAAAACAATGCAGAGCTTGAGCAACTGAAGGAAATGAGGGCCTTTGGGAGGTGTTCCAGAGGAGAGACCTTGGAGAAAGCCTGGGAGGTGACAAAAAGCAAGCTAAATTTAGGGGTAACACTCAGTTTATCTCGGTTTTTAAGTCCCCAACGCTATTCCAAATTCACTTAGAGGGCTTGCCACATTCACCGTAATTCAAGACGAATTGTTAGGGGGTTTTTTGTTGCTGTTGATTTTAGTAAAAATATTTAGTATTGTCTAAATCCTTTCAGACTGCTATTACAAATGGCCATAGACTGAGCGGCTTACAAACATAAATTTCTTTCTCGCAGCACTGGAAGCTGGGAGTCTGAGACCAGGATGCCAGCCCTCCAGGGTCCTGGTGAGCACCCTCTTCCAGGTCTCTTACTGCCAACTCCTTGTGCCCTCACATGGTGACAGCGGAAAGACAAAGCAGACTCTCTCCTGACAGATGATTTTTGGCAAAGATTTTTTTTGGGGGGGCGGGCAATGTTTTGCTGTTCTTTAAAAATTACATTATGTAGAAATGTTAATAAAAAAGGGGTTTGGTTTCAAACTTCTGTAGGCTTGTCCCATTGCTTTGACACTTCTACTCTCCCTTGGAGTAACTTTCTGCCACGACAGTGGCTTTCGGGAGATTGGTTGCAATCATGGATGCTGTCCTGGCATTTCTTCTTCCCCGGGAACTAGCGAAGTGCCTGCAGAAGTCCCTGAAATTAAGCCTAGGTATTATTCATGCATCTAAATTAGCTGATTTATTAAAATATTAAACTGTTGAAAGATGAAATTGAGTAGCCACGGTTTA
This sequence comes from Miniopterus natalensis, assembly GCF_054644295.1. Taxonomy (NCBI): domain Eukaryota; kingdom Metazoa; phylum Chordata; class Mammalia; order Chiroptera; family Miniopteridae; genus Miniopterus; species Miniopterus natalensis. The sequence goes on along the minus strand of NC_142090.1, from coordinate 52,059,883 downwards.
CATTTTGCATTCTTACAAGGAATTTCAATGCAAGTAGTTAAACTAAGTAGAAAGTAAACACAGCTGTCCAGATGTCTGAATTATCAAAAGACTTCATAAGTAAGCAGTTCTTTAGAAAAATGAGCTCTTTTGTTCCGTTCTAGTAGCAGAGCCCACACTTATTTGTATAGGAAAATTCCATTGTACAAATAAAGTAAGATTAGAAATTGGGAAAATTTTAAATGCATTTATCACTTCTTTTCTGAGTGTAGAAAAAGTAATAATGTACAAGGGACTTAGGGGAATGATTGTGTAGATATACATTACTTTACATATTTTCATGATGTTAAAAATCTAAATTTCCTTTTAAAACTTGTATTATTCCTGAAGTTTCTTCTGGTGTCTCCTTCAGAGTTTTAGACTACTAAGGCATTCTTTAGTAAAAATGTATCTATAAAATTATAACATTTGTTTATTAGACTGTCAGTTATTTAATTTATTTAATCAAGGATTCGTTCTACTTCTTTAGAAAAGGAAAGAAATGGAGACATGTTCTGATTGTTGTTTTCTGCTGTGGTCAACATTTTGAATACGCTGAAGTCTCTCTTCCTCTCTGAGTCTACTCACTGAAAGACTAAGTTGGAATGCTATCCGATTCCATTCAGTCTTTTGCAAGCTGGACTTTTATATCTGAATTGGACAAGTTTGTGACTAAAATAGCAGAACCCAGAACACTGTTCCATATAAGGCATTCATTCAATAATATTTAGCAGGAAACTGTTTTCCACCATTTTAAAAGAAATTGTTTCTCTTCAGTAAAATTCAAACTTTTCTATACTTTTTGAATGTTTTCCAGACAAAAATGCTAAGTGGAGCAAGGGCTATAATAACAAATAAATCAGAACTTTGTGTTCAATCGCATGCATGCAAGAACTCTGTTCCATAAAGGAATGTGGATGTTTGGTTGAGAATAACTGTGTGCCAGCCGTGAGTCCTGTACTGAAAACTTAAGGATGGAATGTCTTAGCTTGGTGGTGGAGGGAGGCTTTTGTAAAAGTGTGGTCACCTGCACACCCTCCAGCATAAGCCAATTATGGTCCAATATCTAGAAACTTTTACCCTGGGGAGATGCTAAGTATTTAAGTCGGTCACATTAACCTCTGGCTTGCCTTTGCATTCATCTAACATATTTTTGAGTACAAATAGGATATAACTTTTTAGAGAAGATTCTGAAAATTGAATAATTTAAATGTATAACTTCAAATAGTCATGAGAAGAATCAGTATGAAAACACTAAGATACTCATATCTGTTCCTTACTGCTGCTGACTTATAAAACCTCTAAATTTTGGTGTGAATTATGCAAAGCATCAGGTTGTAATGTGCAGATACTCTGCTCACTAAAAACAGTTACTTCCTTTGTCACAAGGTGGCGCTGCACACAGTTCCCAGTGAGCTATTCTTCCTTAGGGAAGAACATTCACACATTCAAGAGAAAGCAGCATTGCCCTTGAACATTCACACTTTGCTTCCAGGGTATGGGGAGGTAATACAGAAAGTCTACACAGAAGGGTAAACAACTTCCCAGACTCCAAGAGTGTGTCAAAAGAAATAGAAGAATTAAATTTCATTTTTCAGGATAATTTTAATGTGGAATAGACAAGAAAAAGAGGAGCTACAACTATAAGAGACTCTGCCCAAATAAATCTATTCACTCCGCATTGGGATTGAAGGGAAGAAACAGTCAGGACAGAAATGAAAGGGAAGGATGAAAAATAGGAGCATTAAATAGTGAATCTGAACACTGTGTACGTGCTCTAAAAAAAAAAGGTGTGAGCATCAAATTGCCAAACGGAGAATCCCTCTCCTCCTTTCCTTCCTCACAGGACCTAAGCACAGAGTGAGACTTGGCAAGAGAATCAGCTATGTTACATTTTAGATATGCAAATGTAAGCAATGGGTAGAAAACGTCATCTCTGCTGTGTGTGTTTTTAATCACATTCGCAGGCAATTCTTGCAGAATTAATATCACTTTCTGCTTAAAGATCCTCAGGGGCTTTCCACTGCGCTCAGAATTAAGTTCAGGCTCCTGGAGTTGCTCAGTACCAGACCGTGAACTGTTTTGTACAGATCTGCCATGATATGATGTACGTATGACAGATGGGAAAAAATCAATCCTGTCATTAAACACAGTGTTTAATTGAGCTGACCTTTTTCTTTCTCACCAAGGCTTTCTCAGTGAAGGAAGAGGTGCACTGACGACGAACCAAGCACAGCAGCACTGTCTTAGCGGCCCTACGTCTGCCACTTTGCCTTCCCTGACTCACTCTCCTGCTTCAGAGGCTCCATGCACTGTGACCTCTCATCACCTAAACTGAAAGAACCAAGCTATTTTTCACGATTCAGAGCATCTGTGCATACTGCTTCTATTTCTGTCTGTCACCATCCTCTAGGTGACTTCTTTTCATCCTTTATGTCACACTTCTGATCTCACAGAGGTATCCCATGCCACCTAGGTTATATATAGTAGGGTATCTTATTCCATAGCACCTATTCTTTTTATTTTAAGTATAATAAATTGTAACTGCAGGGTGGGGCAAAAGTAAGTATGCAATTGTTTGTATTGAAAATAATACAAAATCAATAAGTAACAATACAAGAATAAACTGTTTCTCGTACTTATGACTGTAAACCTACTTTTGCCCCGGCCTGTATATGCATAAAGGATGCACAAGCTTCCTGTTTCAGATAGATTTGAGAAAGACATATGATCGGTCCTCTAGTGAGCCAATTTCTACACTAGTCTATGACAGATTCTGGGAAGTCCTATTCTAAAGAAACCTACTGAACTTATTTAATTCAGAGCTTCCAAAAATTACTTTTTAGTATTAACATTTCAGGAAGCTATATGGAAGACCCTTTAGAAAACAGCACTCAAACCATCCAATCTCTGTATTTTATAGAAGACGAAAACAGCCTCAGATTAGTGATTGCCCATGCTATAAATATAGCTAGTAATAGTTCAGGGCTGTCTTTGATGGACACAATCATATTGACAGCAGATATATTTCCACAGAGTGACCCACTCTTACCATTATTTTTTATTACCCCTGTTTTACTATAATATTTGGGCTCAGTTTTTTCTTTATTAACTTTTTTCAATTACAATTTACATTCGATATTATTTTGTAATATTTCAAGTGTACAGCATAGTGGTTAGACAATCATATACTTTATAAAGTATCCCCCCTGATATTTCCAGTACCCACCTGACACCATACATAGTTATTACAATATTATTGACTATATTTCCCATGCTGTTCTTTACATCACCATGACTATTTTATAACTACCAATCTGTACTTTTTAATCCCTTCACCTTTTTCACCCAGTCCCCCAACCTTCTCCCCTCTGGAGACCATCAGTCTGTTCTTTGTATCTATGAGTCTGTTCTTGTATTGTTTGTTTGCTTACATTCCACATAGAAGTTAAATAATATGGTATTTATCTTTCTCTGACTGACTTATTTCACTAGGCTGTTTTTACTAATCTTTATTCCAGTAGCTCTCTTTAAAATGAGCACAGACTAAAATTTTATCAGAATATACAAAATATTTATTTGGATACATGCTTCCTTTCTCTCCATTTCTACCCGCAAAAAGTTGTTATTCATTATTTTATTGTATTTTGATAGGTTTCTATTATACCATGGATCAAATAGAAAAACAAAAATGTATTTCAATATATCCTTCCCCTTTCTAGTGAGCTATGAAAGGGAAGGGAATTTGTTATTCATTCAAATTTATTTAGGGCCAGACAAGAAAACGATTCTAGAGGATATACATATGAAGACTTTCTCTGGAGGTAGTCAAGGTCTAGAGGGGAGATTGACATAAATATGAGCAATCGTAATGAGTCAGGCTGTGATATGTTCTATGACAGAGGCGGTGAGTTGTGAGGAAGGGTTCTGGGATTGCTTTCCAAAAGTGGCAACAAGTGAGTTAGACGGGACAAACCTTTAGGATTTCACCGTGAGGAGGAGGAAGGGAAAGGCAGAGGTAACATCATAACCCAATCACGCTGTTTCTCCCGCCTGGAAGGCTGTGCCCTGGCTAAATTTTAATCTGGGTGTCATTCTTATCTCCTCTAGACTAGGCTGCATTACTAGGTTGATTATTTGCAAGTGTTTAAAAACAGTCTTAGAAGGTAGTAATTAATAAAACTGTTTAATGCTTTAGAGCTATGCTTTTTGATATGGTAGCCACTAGCTAGATGTGTCCATTTAAATCTCATTAAGATTAAATAATGTTTAAAATGTAGTTCCTCACTCACTCAAACAAGTGCCATGTTTTCAAGTGTTCCTTTGACCACTGCAGAAACTGCTGTTGAACAGTGCCGTAGCTTAGATGGAAATAACTGAAACAAAAAACCAAAAGCGTCATCATGCTATCTTCCATTTCTGTAGCACCATATATTTTTCAAAATCCCTTTCCTATGACATCGTACTTGATTCCGAGAAAGAGCTGTTAAGGAAGGGTGCACCGGGATTGTTATTGCCATTACCAAGATGAAGGATGTGAAAGAGAGCCACTCAGCTGACTCACCAACTTCACATCGGTAGCAGCACCAGGGCTTAAATAGAAGAATTTTGACTCAACTACAGACGCCTTTTCTTGGTGAGAGATGGGGGGGGGGGGGAAGCATAAAGAATCTTCTTCCTCTTGGTCATAAATTCTGGGAAAATCACATTCTAAGAGAAAGCTAAAAACAATGAGGGAAACAAGAGATGAATTTTCACCCTTACTGAAGTCACCCCTCCTGTGATTCTATGTGACAATTTCTTAGCAACCTGTCTAGAACCACATAACAAGATAAGATAGTAAGGGAAATACATGCATTTTAATCAAAGGGAAGGAAACACAGCTAGGAACGTGAGCATCAGCAAATTACCTAACGAGCTCAAAACCCCCTAGTCATTCATGCAAAGGCTGTTTATCTGATGGGCTGAAACCAGCAGCTCATTTACAGTGAGCAGCAGCAGCTTCTTAGCAACGTCCTTACAGCCCAGCGTTGCACAGCCAGCGAGGCATCCAAGCTGGATTTTGCAGCTCCCTATCCCACTTTTGTTATGCATACAAGCAGAGGAGGGAGAATACGCGGGAAGGATGACAGGAGCAGCTCTACTTGTGAGGACGCCCTCCTTAATGCAGATTAACACGAGGAATATGCTTCGCTAATAAAACAGATTATAAAATCTTCAGCTTAAAATCCAAACCTGTAAATCACATAAAATCCATGGCCTAGAGTACCATGTGTGACTCATAAAATTTTCATTTGTGCAAGTGGATGTTGTTCCTGGTAACACATAAAGACACAAAGCTGCAATACAGTCTCCACGGACAGCACCTTGCACAGCAGCCTTACTTTACTGGTGGCCTACAGGAGTTTTTTTGTTTTGTTTTTTTTTGAGGCTTCAAATATTTATTTTTAGAGCAATCCACCCATCATAATTCATAAATCAAGAACAGCAGTGAACATTTTCAGGAGAATGATATTCTTCATAAGTTTTCCTATTTTTTTTTATTTGGTAACCTATTAAATGCTTATTTATTATGGAAGTAAAACGTGCTCATAAAAAAAATTGTAAGAAGGTATAAAACAAGTAAAATTTCCTCCTCTCCTTCATAACAACCCCTCATTGTGTGTGCATATGAGCATGCACCCCTCCCAATACCTCTTTTTTTTTTTTTGATTGAGGTCTTCGGGATACACGTCTGGGGATGGCAAGGACAGCATCTGAGTCATGACGCTAAAAGGAAAATTCCATTAGCTTTTTATTAAGTGTAATAAAGCAGGATGAGCTTGCTAGGCCCTTTAGAAGTGAGCACAAATGTCAAAGGAACACACACATTTCTGGAGGCGATGTTCTCACTTCTGCCGTATCTTTTATACAGGCATTATTTTATTATTCATCACCATACACAGGTTGGTTAGTAAAATAATAAAATGTATTTGTTCCTGGAGGGGGACCAGGATCTGCGCGGGTCTGCACCAGCACGGCGTGGAAACAGGACACTTCTGCGGTATTGCAGGAAGAGAATTTCGGGGACAGTGGGAGGGGTCTGCACACCGGCGCGCGACTTACTCTGGTGAGAAGAGGTCGCACCGCGGGAGACGCAGGGCGCGGGCAGGGAGCGGGAGGCTCCGGGGCGCCCGGGTGTCCTCAGGGAGGGAGCTACAAAGGCAGGAGAGTCCTCTGCCGCTGCTCCCTGGCCCCCTGGTTGCAAGTCTGTGGAGCCCCTTAGAGTCCAGCAGCAAAGAAGGCAAAGAGTAGTAGGCCCAGGGAAGGGCAGGTGCGCTCCAAGGAAGGCTCTCCGTCGGGCCCCCATAAATCTCCTTGCTTCGCAGGAAGAGAGGCTTTCTTTCAAACTACCCAATACCTTTCCTGGATTCTCCGGCATTTGCGCTTGTGCCCGCCCCCTGTCCAATCGCTTCCCTGGATTCCACGGAACCTGCTCTCTTCTCCAATCTGATCCTTCCCCCGGACTTCCCTAGGCCAGGCTCCTCCCCCTTTGTGGTCGCCATGTTGGCTCCTACTGCGCAGGCCTCACAGCTCTGCTTCCTCATTTGGCTTCTACTGCGCAGGTGCCCGGGGAAAGGAACTTCCCTTTGCCACTTCCTCGGGCGCCCAGTTAATCCGGAGGAAAGGTGTCAGTTGCCCCCTAGGATGAGGAAAAGCGTCTTTCCTGCTACTTGGACGCCTGGAGTAACAATGAAACTGCCCTTTCCTAGTTAGTCTGGCTTAATCAGACGTCTGGTTCCAGTTCAATCCCTTCCTTTTCACTGTCTGCGCCTACCTGCTGTAACGGTGAGCTGCTCGCGGAGGTTTCCCGCTTTCCCGCCGCCCTGGCTCCCGCTGCTCCCTGGCCCGCCCTCGCGTCTCGCTCTGTTGGTACTATTGACACGATCAAGAACTAGTTGGCTATTTTAACACTGGAAATTTGTGCTTTAACATCTATTAGGATAGGGAAGAATAAGAATTAAACATTTTTTTGGAGGGAAAATTAGTGGGATAATGCTTTCAATTGTCAGTAAGCTCCCGAATTTCGTAATCTACTGGCAGGTGCTTTGACAGCAAGGGGAAGACTACTCCTACTGTCTGTATTAGCAGAGTACTCCCATCTTACCTTTAGTTAGCCTGCCTTATATTTACACATGATTGCTAACCCCCGTAAGTACTGGGACCACGTAACTTACCTTCCAAGCCAGGACAACTTTAAAAGTGAAAGGGCATTATTAATAACTAATAACACGGATAAAAGAAGTATATACAGGAACAGCATTGGGCAAACTGTGATGTATGGGTGTCTTCTTATCATACAAACTGAGTATAATCAAACCCGTAACACCTTCTAGATGCACCCACTGACCAATGTAGGATATGATTGCTTGGTAATAAATATTGTAGAGTACAATCACACCCTTTGCCTACCTTCTTCAAAGACTGTCTGTTTACCTCATGGTGAAATACATGATATTGTTACTTATTTATAAGAGTCTGAGGGCTGAGCAGTTAGAAAGCAACTTTTTATTCTTAGCCCTCAGGGGCCTGTGGCAGTGCCATCCAGTGTCAGCTTCCGGCCCCTTCCTCGGTGTGCCTGGCCTCTCCAGAACGCCGCTCCTTCTGATGCAACAGAGTCTAGAGAACTTTGAAAATAGTTCTGGGCACTTACTCTAATATTCAGTATTCTCTCTGCTCAGCAGTATTTGAGCTGTGTTATTAGATGGCTATTTTTATCATTCTTGTTTCAAATTCTCACTAACTAGCAGGAGATACAAGTACAGCATAATATGTTGTTATATTGTGATGTTTTTTCTGATTTCATCCATTGTATCCCTGAAGTGATTGATAATTATGGAATGGGTTAATAACTGCATACTTTTAAATAATGTTTTGACACTAGAAAGTGATCAAACTTAATAAAAAGGCAACATAATCTGACAGCATAAATAAGAAAGATTATAGGAGTCTCTTCATTAGGATACAGACATATAAGTGAAATAAGATAAAGAATTGAAGGCATAGGAACACCAGTATTAAGAGAAAACTAGGGAGAAAGACTAGAGATATGTATAGATATAGATTCAGAAATCTGATATATAACAAGAATTCTGTTTACCTATCCTTTTTTAGGAGAATTATACTAGGAAATTCAAGAGAATTTCTAAATAAACAAATAGACCAAGTTTAACTTCCAGCTCCTCTGCCTACTGCTCCCTTCTTCTCTTCCTCCTCTTTGTTTATATCAGTGAGGATACTTCAAACAGAAAGAAATAGAAAACACAAGCCAAACTTACTGAAATATTAATGGAGAGTTTTTGGTTTATATTCCCAAAAGTTCCAGGGGAAGTGTGCTGTGCAGGCCCAGTTGAACAGGGCTCTAGTGCCAGCTCACTGTTTCTCTCGGGATATGTGCCCCTGAGAGCCATCTTCAACTGCAGGAGGCTTTTTTCATGGTTGTAACATGGCTATTGTTCAGATGGAGATAGATGTTCATGGTGTGGTATTCCTGGCCAAAGTCTCAAGTTCTATCCTGATTGCTTAGGCTTGGTTGAACAGAACAAATTTTTTTGGTAAGAGAGAACACTGTTCCCAGAGTCAAGGGTGAATTCAGTTTTACCTCCAACTGCACGGCTGTCACACGATTAGGTAAATGTGGTGTAAATAAAAAATTAGTGTAAATGACACTTCCCCAAAGGAAAACTGGCTCCTAATAAGGAGAGTCAAAAGGAGGAAGAGAGAGGCATGCAATAAATGCATGTTTATTTCCACCAGATGCTCCTCTTCTTTCAACCTTGTCATCTTCCACTTGTGGACTTCCATGTTCTTATATTCTCGTCTCGTTAAGATAAGTTGTTATAAAATTTTTGTTTCAACAATATATGAAATATACCTTTCAAGAGAGTATTTTTATGGTAAACCATCCCCCCCATCACATTTGTTTTCTTTATATCATAGTTGGTATAGATCTTTATTCAGCTTTAACATTCAACCTGGCCTGTTTTAACATAGTCCTATTTTCCCTCTATCCATCAATTCCTACCCCTCTCCCCCAGGTGGATTGAATCCCACTCTTTTCCATACTATTTTAGAAAGAATTTGCAATATAGTTATTTTTATAGAAAACCAGATTAGGTGCAAGTAACAAATTCAAACATATTTCCTAAAATAATATTGATATGTTCAAACTAAATAGTAACATTTGTGGAGCATATTTTTCTGCCAGATTGAAAAATGATGGAGCCACATGTAAAATGCAGCATTTTAAATAATTACAATAAAATGCCACTAAAAATGCTCCGATATCTTTACTTATTTAGAGTGATATCAATAGTTGGTTGGCTAGCAACTATCAGGGAAAGGTTAAAAACAAACAAATGAACAACATAAAAAAACACCATGGTGCATCCATAAAATGGAATCCTGTGCAGCTATAAAACATTGGGGAACCTCTTTATAAACTGATAATGGAAAAATGTCCACAATATTTTGCTAAGTAAATTTTAAAAGTCATAGAATTCTGGGTATCTTGTCTGGGCTTTTTTGCATAAAAAGTGAGTAAGATAATTCATTTCCGTGAGTATGTATAATGCCTCCAGGAGGGTATATAAGAAGCCAGGAGAAGAGATTCTCCATGCTGAGTGTCAGGGGTACTAGGCAATTAGAGACAGGTTATGAAATCCAGTTTTTAATTTTAATGTCAAATTATGCCGTACAGAGGATCATGTAGGTCTATATGTAGTGACAATGTAAAGGCGCACTAACTTGAAAAGAAGTCTGACTCAGAAGAGTAGACTGACTTTGCCAACTGTAGTATATTTAGTATAATGTGGTCTTATTTCTTTGGATGCTTCAAAGTCTTGAACTGCTTTGTGGTTTGGTTCTGAAGGTCAGTTTTTATCTTAACAAAGCTTGAGAGGAAGATGTTGGAGAGAATTGTTATTCTTTTGCAATACCACCCCACTAAATATTTCTTTTTATTCAGGTTTCTCTTTTCCATTAAACCTTATTATTCTCTTTGCTTTACTGAACGAAAATTTCATGAGGTAGGGATGTTTCTCCATTTTGTTCATTTCTGTATTCTAGCAAATAAAGCAGTGCCTCGTACGTGGTAATCAACTCATAAATATTTCTTAAATAAGAATATTTTTAATGTAATACTGATTCCATGAGGGTAATCAGTCACTCAAATTTTCATTTGTGCCATTTTAAAAGCTTCTGTATTAATTCTTTTTATACTTAATAATCATTTTGTATAATTTATTACGGTTAATAAGTATTGTGACTTTTATTGAAGAAACAGCTAAAAATTGAGTCAAAAAGGACACAGTCTATAAGTTGAGCAAATTTTCATAGAATAAGTTTCTGAGTAATCTATAGATTGTTCTCCCAAAATAAGCCCTTATTATCAAGACAGTAACTGAATTGATGTAGTGGATTATAGAACATTATGTAAGATCATCCCTGATGTAAAGGAGACTATAAATATATAACTTCTTTGAAACATCAGTGTCTCCAATATTTTGGTCTCTCTAAATATGGAAGAAATATAGAATATCTGCTCTGACAATATGCTTTAGATTTTTGAAAATGCATTGTGCTACCTAATGGACCTAATGTTCTCTTATAAATAAAAAGCATCTGTAATAAGTTTGTTGTTTTTAAATTAGTGGCTATCCATTTATCTCTTGAGGATCTTACTGTGATATTCCAAATGTTGTTTCATAGTCTCCCTGAAGGGTCATAATCAGTCATGAACATCTTCAGTAATCACCATGCTGAAGAAAATTTTCTTGATTTTCTTAAGTTTGGAAAATTTACAAGCCATGCATTTCTGCAACTGGCAGTTTGTAGCAGCTGCTTAATCTGAAGACACATGGATTGATGCTGACAAAATAAACACTAGTTATGACACCATGCTACATTTAATAGAAAATGTTAAATTTATTTATGGCAAATATTCTTGACAACTCATTTCAAATTTAGCAACATTTTTTTCTTGGTATGTTTCAAGACCTCCTCTTAGATCTATAAATGATGCAGGAGGAAAGTTACTTGATCTCACCCAAATGATTATCATAATAACTTTAGTAATGACTTGGAAAAAACCCTAAACTACTAACTACTGCTTTGATTCCTTTGAGAGCCTGAGTGTATTGCAAGCTCTGTAGTATCTTGCTTGTTGCAGAACTAAGCCTCAAAGTTGGAATATGAAGAGCTATTTAAATATTTTGAACTATGATTTTTTTAAAAAGCCAATAGGAAAGTAGACAGAAGGCGTGTACATAGAGTTCATAAAAATAGAGTTTAACCATATGAAAAGCTATTCACCATCATTCAAAAAGAAAGAAAAGCAAATTGAATCATCTCTGAGCTATTTTTTGAGTAGTGAATTTTGCAAAAGATGAAATATTTAATGATACAAAATAATGCTAAAGGTGTTGGTAAAAGAAATATTTATACATTGTGCACAAAAATTCTACAAGACAAAATTTTTTACAGCTCTTATTGTAGTCATAAAGGACTATTAATAATAAAAACAGTTATCAAAATGACACAACTAAATGAAGTATATTTATCCATCGGAATACTTTGCAACTGTTGAAAAGAATAAGATAGACTTACATAACGCGATATGAAAATATCACCAACATTTATTATGAAATGAAAAATGCCAAGTGAAAAATTATGAGTATAGTATTCTCCCATTTGTATTCAAAGAAAGAATATGTATCCATATACTCTTAAATGACTATCAAAATTTCTGAAGGAATATATAAAAATATTAATGCAGTTATTTGCTACAGAGTAATGCACCTAAGCACTGTGATAGAAAGGATAATATCTTTTCATTTTTTTTAATACTTTAGAAGTTTTAAGTCAGGTGCACATATTGTCTTAGTTTCTTAATGTGGAATATACATTGTTTAAAGGTATAAAATCAATGTTTTGTGAAGTTTTCAAAGTACTGTGGAGCTCATACAAGCCTACTGTTCTTTTTTTTTTTTGGTTAATTCTCACTCAAGGATATTTTTTCCATTGATTTTAGAAGTGGAAGGCAGGGAGGGAGGGGGAAAGAGCGAGAGAAACATCAGTGTGAGAGAGACACATCAATTGGTTGCCTCCTGCCCATGCCCTACTGGGGCCAGGGATTGAACCTGCAACCCAAGTACGTGCCCTTGACTGAGAATCAAACCCATGACCCTTTGAGACATGGGCTGACATGCTAACCACTGAGCCACACTGGCCAGAGCCTAGTGGTCTTTTTGATTTATCTCTCTGTCTCATGGGAAAATGAGTCAATATTAAAAAATAAAAGACATTAGCTTGTTTGCAGTATGTTCACTGAATAATGAGAAAGGGTGTGTTACTCTTATAGTAGTGAAAGAATGTGTAGAACATTGACAGGCCAGGGCATCAGAACCCATGATAGGGAGAAAGTACACTAATATTTTTTAAAGTGTGTCATGTTGATGTTAATACGTTTTCCTAGGTATAAATTTAAATAATTTCCTGGCAACTTTGCTGTACTTGTTTATTGTTTCTAATAGTCTTTTGGTGGAGTCTTAGGGTTTTCTCTATATAGAATCATGCCATCTGTAAATAGTGAGTTTTACTTCTTCATTCCCAATTTGAATGCTTTTTATTTCTTTTTCTTGCCTGATTGTTCTGGCTAAGACTTCTAGTACTATGTTGAATAACAGTGCTAAGAGTGGGCATCCTTGTCGTCTTCTTGATCTTAGAGGAAAAGCTTTCAGTTTTTTACCATTGAGTATGATGTTAGCTGAGGGTTTGCCATATATGGTCTTTGTTGTATTGAGGTAGAAATGGTGAATTAAATATAATTAAACAGGTTTCTCAACAAAAGGGATAAAAAGCACCCTTGAAACTTTTATGTACATTCTGAAATGTGGAGTCCTTATTGTCTGAGGGTCTGGGGCATGATAAACAGAACTGTTGGCACATTGTTCAGTACTAGCAATCTAATAAACTTACATATAAAAACTATATTTTAGATATTTAGTAGTGATTAAAATTTATTTAAATTTTTAAAATATTTAAACAGAGAACAAATTTAGTTTGCTCGATTCTTTTGAACACTACAAATATTTTAAAGAACAGACAAATATTTACAAATATAACTATTAGAAACTCATTACTATATTGACACTGAAATCCCTTTTAAAATTTCAACGTAAGCATATTATTTCCACCAAGAGGTGGAATGCTCTTTCCTCTTCTATGAAGTTAATATGAGCGACTAAACATTTTTGATTCAATGTAATCAGTAGTTAAGCTGAATCAAGGCTGTGTTACTGCTATATTTGTTTTAGTTTAGCTCCTGTGTCAAAAGCTATTAAAGGATACCTGTACTATGTATTTATTAGAGCTTCCTCTCTCCAGCAGGAAATTAAATAGAGAAATTGGAGATTTTGTCTATTCTTTCTAGTCAAGTCCTCAAAATCTTGGTGTACTCAAACTGCTGCAAACTCAATAAAAGTCCCATACAGAAGAACTGGAAGTAATGAGATCTAACTCTTCAGCTAGGGCTTTTCCACATTCCAGTCATTTACACTGGCCATGTAGCTATTAATACTCCTCTATATTTTCTTTAATTCAGCAAAGTTCCTCTGCTTGTGGCAGATCCAGTGCTACACTCACCTGGACCCAGACTAGGCAAACAATGTCTACAGATTACTGCTAGCCCAGAGAGGACTGATCTACCATTCCGAGTTAGGTCCTTTTGGCCTACTTGTGTTTATTGCCCTCTGGTGCTTTTAATAAATACATTATACAGTATATATTTGGGGGTGGGGTTCTGGCTGAAGGATATTCTGTTTAGATTATGTTCATCTCATCTGGAAGCACAAATTCATGAAAGATTGCCTTTAGAGTGATTTTATTACTGTGTTAATTTCATTCTTGAAAATAATTTTTAAAATACTGAAAACCTTAGGGTATTTTCTTCATTTTATCAAATTCTATTGAAATCCAAAGACATTAAAATACATGGTATCATTTCATTTTTAAAAAAGTTATTAAGACAGTTCAAAAGTGAAACATATGGCCTTGGCTGGTGTGCTTGCTCAGTGGTTAGAACACCGGCCCACACAATGAAGGGTTGTGGGTTCAATTTCTGATCACAAGTGCATTCTTAGGTTGCAGGTTCAATCCCTGGCCCCGATCAGGGTGTGTGCTGGAGGTAACCAATTGACGTGTCTCTCTCACATCCGTGTCTCTCCCTCTCTTTCTATCTCTCTCTTTCTCTGTCCCCCCTTCTGTCCCCCTCCATCCCTACATGCTCTAAAAATTAATGGGAAAAAATATCCTCAAGTGAGGATTAACAACAAAAAAAAGTAAAGCATTATGAACATAACAATATATATGTTAGCCTTTAAATCAATAAAGTTTATTTGTACTATTTAGTAATAAAACTTAACATTTTACACTACTTTTATTTTAGTTTAAGAAGTCCCTGAGTTTGAAAATTATCTAACTCCAGCATTCTGAAATCTATACGTTTTCCTTCATTTTAGAGGCCATTATCTGTTTCTGCTTTTACTTTCAAAATGCACTGCTTACCAGGCTTATCAAAGACATTTCCTTTTTCTTCCTTTTGTTCTTTTTAAATTGCTTCTTCATGAATCATTCAAATGCCTTCTTCACATAAATCAGCAGAAAATTCTTTTTGAACAGAACAGCTCAACCTTACCAACATGATGGTGTTTATTTAGTTCTTACTAAATTTCCAGAAAATTTTACCAACTTCAGTGCAAACTCTTTTCTGCTCAGTCAGCTTTCTTATTGAATAATTATCCTCATTCTGATAAGTATTCATTCAGATCCTTTTCAGCAAATATAATTAAAATCTGGATTCAAAGAAAAAAATCTGTCTTATAATTGTATGTCTCAGAAATTTTTCCTTTGACTAAATTAATGATTCCTCCATGTGCGTCACTTGATAGACTCCTCTCTGCTTTCTATGAGTTCACATTTGGAGGTATCAGCCCTGGTTGCCTATCAGTACACCTCAGTCAGTCCTATCACAAAGTACTCCAAAGACCCTAATAACTGTTGAACTGCAAAGGATATGTTTGGGGGTCTTAAACAGGTTCCTCTTTAAGGCTTACTGAACCCCTAATAAAAAAAATAGCTAAATTTTATTTAACTATGTATATTTTCTTTTAATCTTTGCAATAACCATATGAGGGAGGTATTATTATATCCCTATACTGCAGATAAAGAAACTGAGAGTTGAGGAATGAAGAAAATTGCCCACGGGCAAGGGCCTAGTGGTCCTTTTTGATTCAGCTCTCTATCACATGGAAAAATGAGTCAGTATTTAAAAAATCAAGAGACATTAGCTTATTTGCAGGATGTTCATTGAGTAATGAGGAAAGGGTATGTTACTCTTATAGCAGTGGAAGAAAGTATAGAACGTTGATAGTCCATGGCATCAGAACCCATGCTAAGGAGAAAGTGGGGTGGAGGGGATCATTGGGAGTAACAAAAGGGATATCTGTAATGCTTCCAATAATGAAGATAAATTTTTTAAAATAATAATTACAAAATGTTTTTTAATTTAAAAAAATAAAATAGCCCTGGCTGGTGTGGCTCAGTGGTTAGAGTGTAGGCCCACACACCAAAGGGTTGTGGGTTCGATTCCTGGTCAAGGGCACATACCTGGGTTTCAGGTTTGATCCCCAGCCCCTTTCAGGGTTTGGTGAAAGCTGGCTTTTGTTAGCTTCCTTATTAGAACCCACCAGTAGAGAGAAGCATTATTTTTCCCCTTGATGCTCAGGATGGATGATGCTCACGTGCAGTGTGCTCCCATGGGTAAACCCAGTTAGCATTTACACAGATAAAACAGATTGCAAGATACGTGTGACTCATGGAGAAATAGACTGAAAGTTCTCAAACTTTTTGCTCTAAAAAGTTTTTGAGGACTTCAGAGAATTTTTGTTTATATAAGTTATGACTATTGATATTTAACATATTAAAAATTAAAACCTGGAATTTGAAAATATTTATTAATTTATAATAACAAGAAGAAACCCCACTATGTGTTAACATAAATAACATATTTTGGTAAAAAAACATGTTTTCCAAAAAAATGAGAAAAATGCTATTGTTTACATGTGTGCAAATCTCTTTAAAACCAACTTAACAGAAGATAGGAGAATATTAATATCTGCTTCTATATTCAAAGTGTGGCAATACGTTGTATATTTGTTGTATAATAAATAAAGTTCAGCCTCCCACATACATAAATTTGGAAAGGAGAACATTAAGACCCCTGAAAGGTTGTAGGGGCCTCAAGGGGTTTTTGTTTGGTTGGTTGGTTATTTATTTTTTAATATATTTTTTATTGATTTCAGAGAGAGGAAGGGAGAGGGAGCTCAAATAGAAACATCAGTGATGAGAGAGAATCATTGATCGGCTGCCTCCTGCACAACCCCTACTGGGGATTGAGCCAAAAACTAGGCATGTGCCCTGACCTGGAATCGAACCCTGACCTCCAGGTTAATGGGTGGATAGACGCTCAACCACTGAGGCATACCACCGGGCCTCAAGGGCTTTTTAAATCATGGTTTGGGGATCACTGCTCTATCTTTTTCTCCTACTAAAAGAAGCATGTGGAAATATAAGTAAATGAGAGGGCAGAAGTTTTAAAATCAGAATTTTAATATTTTAAAGTGCATACTTTGCAATATTTCATGACACATAACTTCTGACACACCTCACCTTGACCATGCCTCATTTGTTTGTCACAATACTTACACTGACCTCAGCTTTTATTTATTTATTTATTTTTACAATATATCTTTATTGATTTTAGAGAGAGGAAAGGAGAGGGAGAGAGAGATAGAAATATCAATAATGAGAGAGTCATTGATTGAGCCCACAACCCGGGCATGTGTCCTGACCGGGAATAGAATCCCGATCGCCTGGATCCCAGGTCGATGCTGAACCGCTGAGCCACGCCCAGCCAGGTCTGACCTCAGCTTTTAGAGGGGGCTCCACCTCATTAGAGAATGATGCCTCAATACTGATGATGTTTAAATATTGCCCTTTCTTACCTTCAACCTTTCTTGTTACAGGGTACCTTGAGGTGTAATTATTTACTCCTCAGATTCCGATGCTGCTGCAATAAAGTGAAATTCTTAGTTGGGATAATATCCTTTTATATAAACTCAATGGAGATGATTCTTTAAAAAATTATGTTCTTGCCCGGCCAGCATGGCTCAGCGGTTGAGCCTCAACCTGGGATCCAGGAGCTTGAGGTGCGATCCCCAACCTGGACTCATGCCTGGGTTTCGGGCTCCATCCCCAGGAGGAGGCGTGCAAGAGGCACCCGATCAATGACTCTCTTCATTGATGTTTCTCTCTCTCTCTCCCTCTCCCATCCTCTCTCTGAAATCAATAGACATATTTAAAAAATGAGTAAATTAAAGAAATAAATAAATAGATAGATAAATATTTTCTTTCCACCTTCTAATCTCTCCCATTAAAAAATGTGCCTTTTTCCTTCCTTCAGTCAGTAAGTACTGAGGGCCCTTTAAGCTGTTCAAGCCCATAGTACATGGGCGGCAAAGTACATGGCCTGGCTTTTCTTGAAGCCAGCATGCCAGGTTCTGAATATCTAGCTTGCTGGGTTTTTTAATTAGTTTATAGGAATTCATGAAGAAATATTACTTGACTATTCCTCTCAGTATCATGTGCTTTTTGACATTACTAACAAAAAATATTTGTCTTTATTATTATTGCTCAACAATTCTTTCAAATATTTGCTTTCAAATATTCTCTTAAGTGTTGCTTCCAAATTCCCTTCAGATTCCTAGTCTTACCCTCACCCTGTACTTAAAGCAGAATATATTCGTATTTAATCTACTAAAATTGAAGTCACTCAACAGGAACTACAGCTATGCTTTCATCCATCTTAAAGTCATTCTGCACCTTCAGCCTCTATCATTCTGTCTTTTATGTCAAGAAGCTTGCCCTGCTCTCCACTTATGCGGCTGTCATACAGCCCTCAATTTGTTCATTCAGTGCGATTTCATGGGCCAAGGAAATATTTTAAGCATTTTTTTTAATCCCTCATCCAAGGATATTTTTTCCTTTGCTTTTCAGAGTAGAAAGGGGGTTGGGGGTGGAGAAAGAGAGAGAGGAAGGAAGGGAGAGAGAAACATCGAAGTGAAAGACATTAATTGGTTGCTTCCGGCACGTGCCCCGACCAGGGCCAGGATCGAGCCTGCAACCGAGGTACGGGGCCTTGGCTGGAATCGAACCCCAGGACCCTTCAGCCCGCAGGCTGATGCTCTAACCACTGAGCCAAGATGGGTTCTTAGATGGCTGTGCTTTCAAAGAATGTTTATCATTAGAAGTTAAAGTGGCAAGGTACCCTGTGGATGAAGAAAATGAAGTGACTCCTCTCAGAAGTTAAGGGAGAAAGAATAAAGAAGGCCTTGTAGAGCAGGTGGCCTCTCACAGGCTCTTGGACTGATACAACTTGCACACACTGAGGGGGTAAGGCGACTGTATCAGTTCCCTAGGCAATCCTAACAGTCGCACACACTGGATGGACTAAACAATGAATTTATTTCCTCACCTTCCTCAGGGTGTCAGCAGGTTTGCTTTCTTCTGAGACCCCTGTCCTCGGCTTGCAGACTGCTGCCTTCTTGCTGAGTCCCCACGGCCTTTCCTCTAAGCGAGCACATTCTCGGTGTGCCTGCCTTTCTGTTCTCTGTCAGGAGACCAGCAGTATTTGATTTGGGCACCACCCTAAGGGCCTCATTGTAACATTTTAAGTATTTTGCTATCTCCTTGTAAGTTGCATATTCCAGTAAATATTTTCTGATGTTGCTAATGATCAGTACATATATGAATGAACTGAAAGGGCTGTCAATATCAATAAAATTTAAATTACTTTTAAATGATCATAATAAATGTATTTTATAATGCTTTGAAATTCATATTAACAAGATTAGTATAGGATAAAACTTTTAAAAATGTGTAAATATATTTTTGGGGCTTTTATGGTATCCTATTCTCAATCTCTTTCAGAGGATGTTTATGAATGCATGAATGATAAGCAATTATGAGGCAAAGATACAATGTCTTATAAAATTCAGTTGTAATCAATTTCCTGTCAAGAGTAGAGACTATATGTTGAGCATACTACTACTCATGTCATCTTTAATTAAAATGTAATAAATATTTTTGTAATATCTTCTAATATAAAATAATATACTATAAAACTTTTTAATAAATATTTAAATTTATTAGCTATAAGGAAGAATTTTGTGAGAATATACACACAGATTTTCATACTATATATGTGTGTGTCATGTTTATAAATACATATATGTAAGTATACACATACATTAAAATTATACATAAATGTACATGTTTGGCTGACCTTTTTTGTTGTTGTCAACCCTCACCTGAGGATATTTTTTCCATTGCTTTTTTAGAGAGAGTAGAAGGGAGGGAGGGAAGGGGGGAGAGAGAGAGAAACATTGATCTGGGAGAGACATATTGACTGGTTGCCTCCCAAAGAATGCGTTGTCCTGACCAAGGGCAGGGAGCATACTCACGACCGAGGGACGTGCCCTTGACTGGGAATCGAACCCTCGACCCTTCAGTGCACAGGCTGACACTCTGCTCACTGAGCCACACTAACCAGGGCTGGCTGACCATTTTAAATGAATATGAACTTTAATAGTTTAAATACTTAATGAATAGATTTGCATTATATTTATTTTTTAAATTTACTGTAGGCCCTGGCTGGGTAGCTCAGTTGATTAGAGCATTGCCCCAATATACCAAGGTTATGGGTTCAATCCCTGGTCAGGGCACAGAAAAAAAAAATCAACCAATGAATGCATAAATAAGTGGAAAAACAAATCAATTTTTCTCTCTTGTTCTCTCTCCCTCCCTCCTCTCTCTAAAATCAATAAATCTATTTAAAAATTTTTAAAATTTCTTGTGAAATATGTGTTTTTCCTAAGAAGACAAAGGATTTAAAATAGCACAAACCATAATCTCTTTCCCATGTTTCTTCAGCTTGATTTAAGAAATCTTTTATAAGAAATAAAAAAGCAGCCAATTGAATTTATAATATTTTGTAGATAATTCTTGCTGATTATTGTACAAATATACTTAGGTACCTATTGAAGCCTCTTTAAAAGTTTAGTAAACAACTGTTAGATTCAAGCATCTTTTAGTTTCAAGACTAGCCAGGGATATTTTGGAAATATTAATTTTGAAGAAAAACCAGAATATGCCATTCTATATTTGTGAAGTTAGTATTGTAAAAATATTAGTAGATCTCTCAGATTAGTAAAACTACTATAAAATACTTACTTTGTACAAGCTATCAAGGAATTGTAAGCCTTGCTTTAAAACTTCCACTTTTTTCCTTGCTTCCTCTCTTTTCTGTAAGTTCTAATAACTATTTAAATATTCAATTGGACTCATTATAGACCATATTATAATACATTTAACACGTTTAAATTCACGTCAGATCCTTTAGTGAGTCAAGAAAAAAGTTGGTAAAAGAAGATGGAAATATATTTTGGATAATTAAATAAGCCATTCCGTTTTCTTCCTGGCATCGCCTCCACACTCCCATCCCCACCCCAGAATCTTTTTCCATTAAGCTTCTACTCTATTCCCTTTACTTAATCGGGAGTTAAAGAAGGCCGAGCAGGAGGTGAAATCCATGATTCAGGGCATGACCCTCGTCATTCTTTCACTTTAACAAAAAAGTTGAATTTTTATTTTAGAATTTTTGATTTCTTGAGTAATAAGCTTAAAAGACATTATTCCTTTGGAAATATTGAGAGGAAGATAAGTCAAACCTAGAAAATTATGGTTTTAGCCTAGTACTTAGAGGATTAAAAAAAAATCGAAACCCAAAACTTACTAATTTGAGCAGCTTCCTGCTGTGAGCCTGTCTCATTTCCTACTCCTACATTTTTCTATTACAATTTCTCTCTCTAAATATAGAGCCACGGTAACTACAGTTTTTGCTGCCCAGCATGGTCTTCTTTTCCTTTTTCTGATAACAAAATGTATCTTTGCAAGTAGTGGATAACCATTTCCTGTAGTTTAAGTGTGGCACATACAGGGGCAGACCACTATTTGAGCCTGGCCAGCTAGATTGCCTAACCTTGCTTGCCTCAGCTGTTCAGGGGTTGGTAAATAATACAGATGGAACAGAAAGAAATTCATAGAAGAGTAAACTGTAATTGACCATTAAAATATTAAATACGAGACTGTGTATGAGGGCTATCTGTTTGGTTCAGTTTTAAAAATATTTGAAAATTTTTTAAAAGTACCCTTGTAATCTAATAATAAACAGGCACATTTTACAACAGAAATGATTTTCATGAACAGAACACTGAAGACAAAAGACAAAAGGACAGAAGTGACCATATTCCTTGTGGGGGTAGGTGGACACATTAGAAATGAGTACCTCCAGGAGAATACATATCTTGTTAGCAAGGTCATAAGTGTTTTATAGGTGTTATTAGGGGTTTTATAGTAAATATTTCAGGCAGAGAAGTTTAGAATAGACAACAGATGCCTCATAACTATAGATCAGAAGGATCAAAAATAGAGCTTCAAGCAGAACAACCAACAAGTTTAAACAGAATAGGCTGTGCTCTATTGATGAAGTGCTAACGGAAAGTCTGTCTATTTTTTCCTAATGAGTAAGATGATGGACACCCACACAAAAAATGGGGATTATAAAGTGAAGAGAGCATTTAAAAATTTTATATATGCCAGTACCTGAATTATTGTTAATTATAGCTTTTTGTCAACTGAACTTCTCACTCTAAATCCTATGCCAAGAATGTTTGCAGGGTAAAGCAGTAGATTAGAGTTAATGATCACTTTACTGAGATATTAGAAGATGTTAATATAGTAGTTAGGTTATAAGGGTTAATTATAGCAAGATTAAAATTAGCCTGACATGCTTTACTGAAATAAGAATGTCCAAGGATGTCCAAGGCACTGATGCCTGGTCAAAGCATGACTCATTGATCAATAGTTCTGCTCTGTAATCATGGGTCTGAGGAGATTTGGGCAGTTTATATCAGCCTTCAGTATTACTTATTGACAACAGTGATACTGATGATTTGCAACTGATCTCAGTGAAACACCTTGAGGGCTCTGTCACTGAGGCTGGGGCATAATAGGAATATGCCCACAGGACCATTAGGATATAAGAAACCCTGGTTGAGGCTCCATTTGGGTTTCAGCATTCTAAGGTATTCTATACATATAACAGTGATTCCTGATCTAAGAGAGTAAGTGCATCCATGGTGGTCTTCACAAAGGAAGACAATTGGAGCTTATATTTCTAGATTGGAGCTTGGCCTCTCTAGATTGGCTGTGATGCATATCCTTATTTTAATGATATGAAATCATTGTGTGTGGTATTCATAATTAAATCATGTGTTATATGTTTTTTACTGTAATAAATTGTAGATTTGTAAGCATTGTCATGTCAAGTTTTTTTTAGCAACTGAGTACTAGCTCATTAATACATATTGGTATCAAAATGAGATTCATTAGAAGACCACTGACTCATTGTTAACTGAAAATATGAATAAATTATTATTTAGAAATAAAAATGATACTTCTGAAAAGGAGGCCAAAATGAACTGTTGCTGCTGCATTGTTGCTTAACAAAGGTTTTAGAATCAGTTACTAATAATAAAGCTTTCCAGTGGAATCTATAAATCACAGAACCTGAACATCAGCAGCTGTGAAAATGGATTAAAAGGAGCTTCAGATTGATTTTTTTTAAATGGCTAAAAGTTTACTTCTATGCTTATTTCTTTCAGCAAAATTCAAAGCAGAAGTAAATTCAGAAAAATATTTCAGTCGAACTCTGCCCTCTCAGACAAGTGAAGCGTCAACCTAAGTATCTTGAGAAAGTACATTTGTTTATTTTTTGTTTTTTTCCTTTGCCCTAGGAGATGTATCAGAAAAAATTATTGCTATGAGATTATAGTCCAAGATTATAGTTCCTATGTTTTCTTCCAGGATTTTTATGGTTTCAAGTCTTACTTTAAGTCTTTAATCCATTTTGAGTTTTTTCTTGTGTGTGGTGTAAGAGGTGGTCTAGTTTCATTTTTTTGCATGTGTATTTCTAACTTTTCCAACAGTATTTAGAAAATAGACTGTCTTTATTTACCCCATTATATGGTCTTGCCTTTTTGTCAAATATTAATTGAACAGAAAGGTCAATTGATTTTTTAATTTTATTTGGATGATACTGCTTAATAAAATTATGTAGGTTTCAGGTGTACAATTCTATAATACACCATCTGTATGTTGTATTGTGTGTTCACCACCCAAAGTCAAATCTCCTTCCATCACCATTTATCCCCCATTTACCATTTTCTATCTCCCCCAATCCCACTTTTCCTCTGGTAATCACTATACTGTTGTCTGTGTCTACAAGTTGTTGTTTTTGAGCGTATCCCCTTCACCTTTATCACCCAGATCCCCAATTCCTCCCTCCCCTCTGACAGCTGTCAGTCTTTTCTCTGTATCTATGAGTCTGTTTCTATTTTGTTTGTTAGTTAATTTTGTTTATTAGATTCTACATATAAGTGAAATCATATGGTATTTGCTTTTCTCTGCTGACTTATTTCACTTAGCCTAATACTCTCTGGGCCCATCCATAGAGTTGCAAAAGGTAAAATTTCCTTTTTTACAACTAAGTAGTATTTCAGTGTGTAAATATACCACAGCTTTATTATCCACCGACCTACTGATGGACACTTGGGCTGTTTCCAAATCTTGGCTATTGTAAATAGCACTGCGATGAACATAGAGGTTCATACATTCTTTCAAACGAATATTTTGGCTTTCTTTGAATATATTCCCAGAAGTAGAATTGCTGGGTCATAAGGCAGTTCTATTTTTTATTTTTTGAGGAAACTCCATACTGTTTTCTATGGTGGCTTCACCAATGTAAACTCCCATCAGTGATGCACAAGGGTTTCCTTTTCTCCACAACCTCTCCTACACTTGTTTGTTGATTTATTGATGGTAGCCATTCTGACAGGGTGAGGTGATATCTCATTGTGGTTTTAATTTGCATTTCTTTGATGATTAGTGATGTTGAGCATCTTTTCATATGTCTGTTGGCCATCTGTATGTCCTCTTTGGAGAAGTGTTTATTTAGGTCCTTTGCCCATTTTTCCATTGGATTGTTTGTTCTTTTTGGTGTTGAGTTGTATAAGTTCTTTACAACTTTTGGATATTAACTTCTTATGAGATGTATTATTGGCAAATATTTTCTCCCATTCAGTAGGTTGTCTTTTCATTTTGTTGATGGTTTCCTTTGCTTTTTAGTTTTATATAGTTCCATTTGTTTATTTCTTCTTTTGTTTCTCTTGCCCAATGAGACATATCAGAACAAATATTGCTATGAGAAATGTCCGAGATTATACTGTCTGTGTTTTCTTCTAGGATTTTTAAGGTTTTTGAGTCTAACCTTTAAGCTTTTAATCCATTTTGAGTTCATTCTTGTGTATGGTGCAAGAAGGTGGTCTGATTTCATTCTTTTTTGCATGTATTAGTTTAATTTTCCAAGTACCATTTATTAAATAGACTATCTTTAACCCATTATATGTTCTTGCCTCCTTTGTTGAGTATTAATTGATCATAGAGGCTTGGGTTTATTTCTGGGCTCTCTATTCTGTTCTATTGATCTACATGTCTGTTTTTATGCCAGTGCCATGAGGTTTTGATTACTATGCCTTTGAGTGTAGTTTGATATTAGGTAACATGATTTCTCCAACTTTGTTCTTTCCCAATGTTGCTATGTATATTCAGGGTCTTTTGTGTTTCCATATAAAGTTTTGGAATATTTATTCTAGTTCTGTGAAATATGCCATTATTATCTTGATAAGAATTGTTTTGAATCTATAGTTGCGTTGGGTAGTATGGATATTTTAAAAAGCCTTAATAAAATCCACAAGAGAGACAGAGTTTGAAGGTTGAGTCCCACCAAATTAGAGGGACTTGGAAAATATCTTGGACTTTTCACAGATTCAAGTTCAGAAAGTCAACTTGGGGGTGATCCGTTGTAAGTAAAATTCCTGCTAACGTCAGAATTATTATAATGTATTATCCACAGGATCCAAAGTTTTTTCTCAATAATCAATAGATAATGTCAACATAATAAAAAAATCAGTAGACTGGGAATCAGTCGACAAAACCAAAATCCAAGATGGCACAGACGTTTGACATAATAGAAAAATACTCCAAAGCACCTATTATAAATATGTTGAAAGAACGATAAGAAAATATGTTCAAATTATTAGTAAGGTAATGACCAGATGGCTTGATTGGTAGAAATGTCTTCCAGTACACCAAAAGTTTTGGGTTCGTTTCCCAGTCAGGGCACATGCCTAGGTTTCAGGTTCCATCCTGGTCTGAGTGCACTGATGGGAAGCAACCCATCAATGTTTCTCTCTCACATCTCTCTCTCTCTCTTTCCCTTCCTCTCTCTCTAAAATCAATAAAAGCATATCTTTGTGTGAGGATTAAAAAATTTTATTAGTAAAAAAAACATGGTCATGGTCTTAATTGGTCAGTAAACTGTAAGAAATTTGACCAGAGAAACAGAAAATATGAAATATAAGTGAAATGGAAATTTTAGAAATAAAGAATAAAGTAATTGAAGTGAAAATTTTACCAAACAAACTTAATAATTAATTTGAAATAAGATGTCAGTGAACATAAGATCAAAGCAATAGAAATGATCTAATCTGAAAACATCAAAGAAAAATAGACCATTAGATGCCTATGAAACAATATCAGAAATCTATAACATACATGCAATTGGAGTCAAAGATAGGGAAAAGTAATTATTGAGGCAGAAAAACTATTTAAAAAATAAAGACTGAAAACTCCCCAAATTTGACTTAAAAAACAAAACAAAACAAAACAAAACCCTCCTAGGTCAGTGAAGCTCAGCAATCTACAAGCAGAAAAAATATTAAAAACTGTAAGTAGCTACTTGATAGTTGAGTTACTAATACACAAAGAAAAAGAGAAAAACACACACAAAAAACAGATATAACTAGATAAAACTATAGGGAGCAACAATATGAAAGATAATTGACTTTTTATTAGAAAATAATGGTTGAACATCATTTTATATTGTTAGGAGACATTTTCATTTGTTTTTCCTGTTCATTTATTTCTCTGAATTTTCTCCTATGTTTGTACATTTGTTTTTTCTTTATTTTCAGAAACTCTTTATATATTAGAGATAATAAACCTTTGTCTATAAGAATCAAAATTATAATGCAGACTTTATTTCTCTTTTACTTTGCTTATGGTGTGTTTTCCATACTTCTGTTTTAATTTTATGCTTGTGAATTTTGTGTTATAGTTAGGCAAGTTTTACCAATTTCAAGTTTATATAGAAAGTCACCCATATTTTCTTGTGGTACATTTATGATTTCATTTTTTTACATTTAATTCTCAATTCTATTTACCCTGGCCTATCAAATTATGGATCCACTTTTATCTTCTTCCCATAAGGCTATCTTATTATTACCATACCAATTTTTAAAGAGAAAGTTCCACATGCTCCTGAAGCAATAATAAATGATATGTTTGTGAAACAAAAAAGACTAACTAGAATATATGACCATGTTGTGGAACAACAAGGATTTGAAAGCTTAGTACTAAAGAAAATATGTATATCCCCAAATATTTTGTGCAAATAATTGGATAAAATTAGTGTTTAAACAATACTTACTTTGTAGGATTACTCAAGATGTTAAGTTTCTTTGTTTAATTAATCACTCCTAGCAGGAAACATGACATTTATTGATCAGAAAACAGACCATTTACTCAGGAAGCATTTTAGCATTGTCACACCCCAATTCCCCATGCATAGTTCAATGAGGATCTGATGTCATTTGTACATTCAGTGTGGTTTCCATGATAAGGAAGGAACCCAAAATCTGAGACTTGACACTTCTATAAGAAGGCTGAGAGAGAGATAGAGTAAAGGAGGAAGGTAAGGATAGAGAGAGAGGGAGGAAGTGGGAGAGAGAGAGGGAGAAGGGGAGAGAGAGGGTGAGAGAGAGAGAAAGAGAAGAGGAGAGAGGGAGAGGTAGAGAGAGAGAGAGAGAGACTTTTAGTCTATGCTCTAAAGTAAACCAAATCTCTCCAGGGACAGCAGAGGGGTACTACTACTCTGGAAGTAAGCAAAAGTATTTGAGGGAAAGAGAAAATTTACCACTGGGTTTTGGATTTTATTATCTTCAGAATGTAAACAAATGGCTTTGAGAGACATGTCTTTAAGTCTTTCCAGAGCAATTCATTATTTTTAGCTTCTAAGACAGTTTACCATTCAATCATCCTTTAACCCAAATTGTCAGTACTCTGCTCATAAAGCCCAGACTATGCAGAAATGAGGAAATACTCATGAAGAATTATTTTTCTGACAAAGATTGGTTACAGGGAGACTAATATTAGGAATCTAGCTAGAAAGATGCTTAACATTTAAATTCTAGAAATTATCCAGATTAAGATCAGTTCAGTTGGAATAAAGAGGGTAAATAAATCTGAGAATTGTATTTTATATAAAACTTGACAAGACTGTGATTGAACAAATATTAAGAAGAATGAGACTGAAGAGTTAAAAATAGTATGCCTTTTCAAGGATGGACTACAGAAATGCTAAAAAAATTAAAGAGAAACTTTTTTTCAGTGGTGGGAAATAGAAATGGATTTCAATGTACAGTGTATGAAAAGTTTGGAGTATAATTAGAGTGGCAGATCAGAATTCACTCTATTAAGTACTATCAGAATTTAAGAAAATATCGAGGCAGAAGTGTATGCTTATGTATGTAAAAAAAAGGATCTAGAAAGAAGCAAATATTTTTCAATGATATAGAAGGAATAAAAAAATATTATTTGTCTGAACAGTATAGGGTCGTATGTTCCAAAGGAGACAAGTCTCAGAGAATTAGATTGCATATAGCACAGACAATGCCGAGAAAGATTACAAACAAAAGCTATTTAATTTAGTAATAGGAACCTTACTGTGGTTGAGGCAGAAGCCAGGTATATGGTTAGAAGAGGAGGTAAGTGGAAAAGAAATATATATATAATTTCATTCCACAGAGGGACCACTATCCAATTAGTATAAATAAAACAACTCTTCACTGTTTTGGTATCTTTGCCTTTGCTACTCTGACTGTCCCTTACTCTCAATGACTTCTCTGTTTCCCTCAGAGATCCCAAATAAAAATGTATTTTTAAAATTTATTGATTTTAGAGAGGAGAGAGAGAAACATCAATTTGCTGTTCCATTTATTCATTCATTGGTTGATTCTTGTATGTGCCCTGACCAGGGATCAAACCTGCAGCCTTGATGTATTGGGATGACCCATACTCTAACCAACTGGGCTACCCAGCCTGGACCTTACAAATGCAATTAGAGAATCAAGAGTCTGTATTGAGCCAAATCACCGGCATTAAAAAAATTAATTTACTATGTTTTTGGATGAGTACTTCTAGGATTATATATGGTCGTGAGGATTTTTTCATTAATTGAATTTATTAAATCAGCAAAACACAATTATAATAGGTCACACTCTAGGGTATGAAGATGGTTCCAGCAAACAAAAACTTTCATTTAAAATGTATTATAGCTTACGATGTAATTTTTCCTGAAAAAGTTAGAAATATATATATTTTTTAATCTTTCCTGTGACTGTTGTATTATTCTCTTCAAAATTCTTTCATTTTGACAAAAATACTTTCAAGAGATCTTTAAATAATGTTTAGACATAAATAGAGCTGAAGATTATATGTGAGTATAATTATAAAACAGAATCTCTTATGTTGAGTCAGGGGATTAATATCCAGCTTGAAATTGAAAATCTAAACAGTTGTAGGTGGCAGCAGTGCCAGGTTAAAGTATTACACAGCCATCTGGCTGTCTCTTGGGGAGAGAAGAACATCAAAGGCTATCTTGGTGTCATGCTTGATTTTTTTCTTTAGATTAATATGTACTCTGCCAGGATTTCCAGGAAATCCCATTGTAAAGATTTCAGGTATCTAAAGCATTCAACCCCATATACATTTGAAATTGTATTAAAGTAACTAGTAAAACCTGTGTAATTCATTTTAGATACCTATAACATTTGGCTTCTCTCTGTCAGCTAATCCATTCTGTCTAGTGAGTGTTTAGAGGAAGCACAAAAGGTTCCAAGTTTTCCAGACAGAAGCATATGTCAATATGGTCATATAATGAAGCTTAAGTTCTTTTCAGAAAATTTTGCTCAATCTTTTTGTCACTGCAAAAGGGACAAGAGAAAGAGCTACATTTATTGTCATTATTTAAAAATGGTTTTCTTGCAGCCCTGGCCAGGTGGCTCAGTTGGTTGGAGCATCCTCCTGTGTACCAAAAGGGTTTCGAGTTCAATCCCCTGTCGGGTGAGTACAGGAGGCAACTGATCAGTGTTTCTCTCTCTCTCTCCCCCTCTCTCTCCATTTCTCCATATGATGAGTTAAAGAGATGGGTGAGAATTTTTTAAAAAAGGTTTTCTTCCAAACAGTGGCAAGTAATTTGTCTTACAAATAATGTCAGAATATTGAGGGTATTTAACACTTAAAAAATTTTAAACAAAGATTTAGATGTCCTGTAGAAAAGATTTATACATTGTATGTCATATAATTTCCAATAAGAATTTTGAGAGTATGTTATAGATTATCTAAGTTCATCATGAACACATTTAGAAATCTCTATGTCATATCACCACTAAAGTAGAAATTTCCCAAATATACATCTGTATCACCTGATGTCCACCAGATAATCTCAAAGCATATTATGAGGAACCTAAACAGCAATCTAATGCCCCATGGCTAACTGTGGTTTCTCTTAAGGCATGAAAGCTATGCCAATCTCTGATTGCAACCTAGTTATAGACTACTAATAATAGATCACACTGACAATTTTATTAGCTAGACTATATCCTGTGAGTTTTATACTATTCATTAACTTACTCTTTAGTAACTTTATAAGGTAATTTCTATTATTATTCCATTTTTACAGAAGAAACTAAAGTGACTTGCCAAGAACAAGCTGTAGTCAGTCTACCAGTTACTGGAAAAAAGCCTGACTGTAACATGGCCATTTATAGAACAGTTGAAACTATGGTTCCTGGATCATACACATGAAAATTTCCTGGGTGATTTAAAAAAATGGAGATTCTGCCCTGGCTGATGGTGCTCAGTGGTTGGGGTGTGAACCTGCGCACCAAAGGGTCGTGAGTTAGATTCCCAGTCGGGGGCATGTGCCTGAGTTGCAGGTACCATCCTTAGCCCCAGTTGGGGTGTGTGTAGGAGGCAACCAATTGATGTGTCTCTTTCACATCGATGTTTCTCTCTGTCTCTCCCTTTCTCTTTCTCTCTCTCCTGAAAGCAATGGAGAAAATGTCCTCAAAAGAGGATTTTTTTGAAAAAAAGGAGATTCTTAGCCTTGTCTCCACAAATCAGAATCCATCAGGCCCAACTGGGTTCTTCTTCCTTTTGCCCTGGCCTGGAAACTCTCTCAAGGCAGTAAGTTAGGACAATCCTAGAGGTCAGTTTGTTTACCTCCTCTCACGGTTCTCTGTCCTCCATTGAATAATGTCAAATGTCTTGAAGCCCAGTGATTTATATGTCATGTCTGGGTTTTTCATTATTTAATAGAGTAAGTCTGGTCCCCATTCTTTCATATTGGTTTGAAGTAGATGTCCATTTGAATTTTTGTTGTTGTTGTTAATACTCCAGGGTTTTTTTCCATTAATTTTGTTAGAGAGTGTGGAAGGGGGGGGAAGAGACAGAGAGACAGAAACATGGATGTGAGAGAGACACATCAATTGGCTGCCTCCCAAACACACTTCAACCGGGGCTAGGGATCGAGCCTGCATCTGAGGTATGTGCCCTTGACCAGAGTTGAACCCATGACCCTTTAATCCGAGGGCCAACGCTCTGACTACTGAGCCAAACTGGCTGGGGCTGTCCTTTTGAATTTTGAAAACACTTTTTGAAATCTCATTATATACAGAAAAGCATACCTATCATAAGTATGTGGTAGAATAAATGTTTATAATCTATAATCAAAAGATGACAAGACCACCACTCAATATCTAAAATAAAAGATTGTTGAATTTATTGCTTATTTTTTTGAAGGAGGGTTATATTTGTCAGGCACAGTGTCTCTGAGCAGAGCAGACTGCTGATCTTATATAAGCTTTTTGGAGAAGGGTGAAATTCTGGTATTGACACCTTTTAGAGGTTAACTGAGTTAACATTATCTGTTGTGTTCACTCAGGTGAGATTTTTTATTGATTAGTTGTCAGAGGTGCGCTTACTGCAGAAAATTCATTCCTGATAAACGGACTTTCGGAAGCCAGAGGCTGTCACTGATTATAAAAGCACATCCACTGAGGTGAGTTTTTGATTATTTAAAGAAATTTAAAACCAGTTCTGGTTACTAATTGTTACCACAGTTCTAGGTATGAGAATTTCTTTTTGTCATTGAAAATACCTAAGCAAACAACACTGAAAAACAAAAAGTCAGAGCATTACCACCTTCCAGAAGTCCTGCCTTGTGCTCCCATCCAGTTCCTATTATCCTGACTTCTAACAACATAAGTTACTTTTGCTTGTTGTTGAACTTACAGAAATGCAATTACTGTATATGATTTCTTGTTCTAGCTTCTTTCGCTCAACATTATATTTATGAGATTCATCTATATTTAATTCCAACTGAAATATATATCAATGTTTTCACACATATGTGTTGAGTATATACTAAGAAGGGGAGTTGCTAAATCATAGGACATGCATATGTTCAGCTTTAGTAGATATTGGTAAACCATTCTCTAAAGTGGTTGTGCCAATTCAGAATCCCGTCACTATTACAGGAGAGTTTTAATTGCTCCCTATCTTCACCAACACTTCACCCTATCTGACACATCTGGTTGTATCACAGTGTAATTTTAATTTGCTTTTTCCCAATGATTAATGAGATTGAAAAGGTTTTCCATGGTGATTAATCTACCCGCTGTGTCCATCTCTTGGATCCTAGAGCCTTGGAAACTAGGCTTACACCCTCTAAGCAAGTGATATAAAAATTATTCTCTAGGAAACCTAAAAAAATTAGATATTGATATTGGTGGTTTCTCCAAGAAGAATCCATTCATACCATTCTACCATGAAGCCATGTTTGACAAATCTTCCCATGCACACAAAGTTTCCAGTTGGCATTCTGAAGTCCAATTTTTTACCATTGGTAGGTAGCCGAAGATCATTAAACATTTTAGAAAATTACCTGCGATGAAATATGGACCCAAATCAAACAAAGAGAAAGAATAATTTGAAAGAAATAGTAACTTATCAAAAAAAGCATGTATTATAATAATATAAATGCTTATCTGTCCAAAATTACGCTCTGACTCTTTTGGAAGGATTTATGCACTGTATACATATTTGCAGAGGGATATGTGTTGAGTATGTGTTTTGGATGCAAGTGTGTAGTGGGTGTGGGGGGAGTTATTAAAATGATCTGTATGTTCACCTTCCATTGTAAAAAGGAAATACATAATGCTTCATACTGAAAAATAGCAAACGAGTTTTAATATCTGATTAATGATAGAGATGATAAGGTAAAAAGAAATAGCAAATAGTTGAAAGTGACTACCTCAGGCTGGATAAAATAGTGCTGGGCAGGAGGAACTAATTTGGGGGAAGAATCTTTGTAAAATTGTGTAGCCTCTAAAATTTTGCCCAGATACTGTAAGAAAAATAAAACAAAATTTAAAATTTTATTTTTTTAAAGGCTGAATGAAATTCCATTGATGTGGGCAAAAAGAATTCTTTTTTAAGTGGAATGTTCATTGCCAGGGGCCAGGGAGGGGGTCATGGAGAGTTATTCATTTATTGGTACAGAGTTTCAGTTTAGTAAGATGTAAAGGTTCTTGAAATGGATGGTGGTGATGGCTGCACAACAATACAGATGTACCTGATATTACCCCAGGGTGGGGAGGGAATATTCGGGTTCCCAGTACAAGGAGGTAATAGAGGGCAAGTGCATTATTTTAAAACAAAAAAATCAAATAAATTCAGCATCATTATATTAATAGACATGATCTCTGCAATGAGGGATACATTAATTTTACAAAAAGGTAATAATAAAATAATACCACTTCCCAAATTGGATTACTCATATTTTCTCAGAGAAATACTTATTGGGTATGTCATGTGCTTAATGATATAACACCTAAAACACATTACTTTAAACTGTTGTTCTAGTGGAGAAAATAGAAAAGCACCCAAGCAATTGGTCTCCAGTGCAAGGAGTACCACAGGTAGATGAGATGAGAGCTCCAGAGCAAACGAGCACGTGAACAAACCTAAGGAGCTGTGCAACTTCCCCCGAAGAGCAGAGATTTGAGCAACTCCTGAAGATTGGGTAAAATAAAATAATATAAAATAGTATAACCTTCCCAAATACAATATGTCTACTTCTTTGTTGCTGTTTGTTTCTTATTTATTTGGAACAGTTACTGCATTAAAGGAAAGCAAAAGTAAGAGGAAAGCTAAGTCAGTAGCCAAAGGCACAAACTCAGTAGTATGACTGAGTCAATTCTCAAGTCGATCCCTAAAACTTGTTTGTACATGGAACAAATCTATTGAGCTTTGAAAGATACTAATACCTGGGACCTATGACCACAAACTCAGATTTAACAGGTCTGGCGTGTGCTCTGGGCATACCATATGATCCAGCAATACTACTTCTGGGTACATATCCAAAGGAAATGAAACAGGATGTGGAAAAGATGTCTGTATCTCCATGCTCATTTTGGCATTATTAACACTAACCAAGATATGGACAACCTAATTGTCCATCAGTGGATGAACTGATAAAAATGTGGTGTTTATATATACAGAAGAATATTATTCAGCCGTAAAAAAGAAGGAAATTCTACCATTTGTGACGACAAGGATGGTGCTTGAGGACATTATGCTAAATGAAATAAGTCAGACAGAGAAAGACAAATACTGTATGATCTCACTTATGTGAAATCTAAAAGAAAAATTGAATTTGTAAAAATAATTGTAGAATGGTGGTTACCTGAGGCTGGGGGTTTGGGGAGGATTTTGAAGATGTTGGTTAAATGGTACAAACTTGCAGTTAGAAGATGAATAAGTTTTGGGAACATAATGTACAGCATTTTGATTATAGTTAACAATACTGTATTATATACTTCAAAGTTGCTAAGAGACTAGATCTTCAATGTTTTCACCTGAAAAAACAAATGAATGTGAGTGATACAGTGGTGGTGTTAGCTAACACTACTGTTGCAATCATATTGCAATATATGAATATCAAATCACCTTAAACTTACACAATTTTATATGTCATGTATATCTTTATTTAAAAATAAAGAGTTCTGATAATAGTAGGTAGGTAGATAAGATTAAAAACTCTCCAGGGAATTCAAATGTACAGCCTATGTTGAGAACCAAAGATGTCAGCTATTTTCAATGATGAATTCCAGAATAGGAGACTGTCTCAAGAAAAATGACTACCCCATAAAATAAATTATGGCAGAACTCTAGGACCATCACATGTACATATAATACATGAAATATTTCCACATAATGCAATGGAAAAAGTGGCCCTTGCAGTTGTAATGCAGAAGCACTTAAGATGAGGAATTTAATTTTCTCTCAAAATGTAGTTTGGTTTTCAAACTTTAAAATAGTAAAATTTCATCATAATCACACTAGATTTTGGATTAATGTGAACATTTCTGGAATAACTTCAGGAATCTGGCAATTTTCAGTCATCTTGTTCATAAGATAGACGTTGGAGTTTGTCTCTTTGTGGCATCTCACTGTCTTATCTAGGACACCAGAACACTAGCTCCTTAAAATTGCTGTTTATCTGGTGCTTAGCTCCTTACCATAATTGACCATATTTTTCACTATAACTTACTCCACTTTCAGTAAAAGCATATTTCTCATAGTTACCTAAGCAAATTTCAAATATTTCTTAGAGTCCTTTTCACTATCTTTCTGTCAATATTGTTTCTTGGTTTTACAATTACATACTGTGAAAAATTTAAATATACAGATGAGTAAATAAATGATGTAAACAATGATACAACAACCTCTAAAATTTAGTAGATACTATTTTTATTGTTTTCTTTACACTTTTTTTTTACAGGAATAACATATAGATGCAGCTAAAGTCCTTTCTCCCATCAATTTCCGTCTCTTTATTTTTTTATTCCAATATGTATTTTTGTACTTTGCTATATGAGTGTATTTATAATACAAATATTATTTCAGGTGTTATATATAATTCAGCAACTGGTTCCTAAATGCCACCACTGAATATTATGTATACATGTTTAGACAATGTATAGAACTAGTTCAATTATTTTAATTGCCTTGTAATCTACTGAATGAAGAAAGTAGTTTTTCTACTCTGCAGAAGTAGTTAATTTTTAAAAATATTTTCAGAGCCCAGATGGCCTGGCTCAGTGGTTGAGCATCGACCTATGATCCAGGAGATCACAGTTCGATTCCCAGTCAGGGCACATGCCCTGGTTGTGGGCTCGACCCCCCAGTAAGGGACATGCAAGAGGCAGCCGATGAATGACTCTCTCATCATTGATGTTTCTAGCTCTCCCTCTCCCTTCCTCTCTCTGAAATCAATAAAGACATCTTTAAAAAATAAAAATTAAAATATTTTCACAGTGCCTAGACTGGGTAGCTGAGTTTGTTAAAGTGTCATCCTGATAGGCAAGGTTGTGGGTTCGACCCTCAGTCAGGGCACATACAAGAAACAACTAGTGAATGCATAAATAATTGGAACAACAAATAAATGTTTCTCTCCCTGCCCTCTCTCTCAAGTCAATATATTAAAAAATTTAAAAAATATATATTTTTGCAATTAAAAAAAGTTTTTTGTGAGCATTTGCATAAATATTTCTATCCTGTTTCTATGTCAGCCATTCTATTCAATGCTTAATGGTATCACATTGTAGTTTTGATTTGTTTCTTTAAATGACTACTCTGTGTGCTTCTTGACCATTTAGATAGTGTCTTTTGTGAAGTGACTGTTCATGTCTTTTACCTGTTTTTTTAAAATTGCATTGTTCCTTATTTTCTTATTAATTCGTAGGAGTTCTTTAAGTATTCTGAATATGAGCCCTTGTCAGGTATATTTGGAATATGTTCACTCTCTTAATTATGTTTCTTGTGAGCAGAATTTCTTAATATTTATGCCAGTTTATTAATCTTCTCTTTTTAAAATTTATTGATTGATTTGAAAGAGAAAGGAAAGGAGAGCGAGAGAGAGATTGATTTGTTGTTCCACTTATTTATGCATTCATTGTTTGATTCTTGTATGTGCCCTGGTCAGGGATTGAACCTACAAAGTTGTTGTATGGGGACAGTGCCCTAACCAGCTGAGCTGCTGGCCAAGGCTAATCTCTTTTATAGTTAGTGCTTTCTGTCTCCTATTTGAGACATCTTTCTTTACCCCAAAGTCATGCAGATATTCTCTCTTTTTTCCTTAAAAATGCTTATGGCTTTACCCTTCACATGTAAGCCACATGATACTTTTAGGGGGGGTGTAAAATACGAGTTAGGATTAATTCCCCCCCCATTCAGATTTCTAATTGATCTAGTTCCTTTCATTGAAAAGACCAGCTTTTCCCCAAGTATTCACAACGGCAACAGCATTCTAAACCAGGAGACGGCATATGTGTGCATCTCTATCTGAACTCTCAATTCTGTTCCTCTTTCCTTTCTTCTGCCCAATCACTTTCCTACTTTCACTCTGTATGGACTCCAGAGCCATCTCTGCTGCTCTTCTGATGGTGGCTTGTGTTTATTTTCTCAATTACAAGTAGATTGCTGTGGGTAGACTCCTATGACTCTAATTTGTTCTAGAGGTGTGAGCTAGGGTGATTTTATTTGCTGTTTTAATCTGTACGGTCTGAGACTTTTTGGAGCATTTGGAATGTATGTGGCCACCATTCTCTTACAGGATTCTAGAACACATCTTTAGTTTTTAAACAATGGACTCCAAAATAAAATGACAAATAGCATATCTATATAGATTTCTTGCTTTACAATGGCATATTTCATACTCCTCTTTACCCAGGTAAACATTTGTTTATCTATTATTTAAGGCTCCTGTATAAACTAGGTCAGTCAGTCACCCTTTGGATTGATGGAATTCATACTTCAGTATGCATAAAGAGAAACTAGGAGATTTTAAAATTACACATTTCCCCCTAGTTTCTGGTCTGAGAATGGGGCCTAGGAATCCACATTCTTTTTTTAAATTTTTGTTGTGAATCCTCACCTCAGGATATTTTTTCATTGATTTTTAGAGAGCGCAGAAAGGAGGGAAGGATGGGGTGTGTGTGTGTGTGAGAGAGAGAGAGAGAGAGAAACATCAATATGAGAGACACACATCCATTGGCCCATTGGTTGCCTCCTGTACTTGCCCCCACTGGGGATCAAACCTGCAACTCAGTTATGTGCCCTTGACAGGGAATTGAACCCACAACCCCTTGGTGTGCAGCCAAAGCTTTAACCACTGAGAAAATTGGCCAGGGCTCCACATTCTTAAGAAGCCTCTATATTCTGAGAGAAATAGAAGTAAAGCAGTGTTTTCTGACTCTTCTTATGTATTAGGAGATTGCAAGTCAGTATCTTCTCAGTGATAAGCAGAATTCCTTAACTTCTAAGAAATATCTTTAGGCATATGGACCCAAAACCTGATTAAAGAGAGGGAAATATATAATAATTATTTAGGCTCAAAATTATATGTCTAAAAGTTCAGAATTTCTGCCAGCCAAGTGCTCTCTGATCTCATTTCTAGAAATGCTCCATGCTGATATTTTCTAAGAACTGGTTTAAAAGAGAGAATTAAGATTTGGCAGTTTGTGCTCTATGTTCTACATTTTCTGAGTTTTTAAAATTAATGAAAGTGGAATTATATGATATTTCATTATAATTAGTGCCTGAAAAATATCCTTAAATTACACATATTTTTTGTAGAAGTCCCCTAAGAAGTTATGAATTATAAAAGTGAAAAAAAGGACTTGTATCTAAGAATTTGAATGTCTTAGCTTAAAGATGCAAGTTATATCATAAGATTTATTGTTTCCCCTCTGCTTTTAAAATTACTGTTTTAAATAAAATCCCCTTAAACTAAGCAGTTTTTATTATAGAATTTAATTCTTGCACTCAAGAATGGCACGAGTAGCCTAAAATATACAACCTTTAAAGGATAATTTACCATTTCTATATAATAATTTTTTTCACATAGAAATGTGGCTATGATTGTAGTGCTGTATTAAATAAAGAGCAAGTGTAGTTGAAATTTAAAATTTACAAATGTCTTGCCACCCTGGTTGGCATGGCTCAGTGGTTAGAGTGCTGGCCTGAGTACCAAAGGGTCGTGGGTTTGATTCCTGTTCATGGTCACATGCCTGGGTTGCAGGTTCAATCCCTGGTCCATGAGGAGGCAACCAATCGATGTGTCTCTCTGGCATTGATGTTTCCTCTCTCTCTTTCTCTCTTTCTCTTTCTCTGTCTCCCCTCCTCCTTCCCTCCCTTCCATTCTCTCTAAAAAATCAAAGGAAAAAAATATCCTCAGGCGAGGGTTAACAACAACAAAAAAATGACTTGCCTATTAGTTTTGTTCACCTATTTAAATACTATATATGTTCATGTATTAGGTGAAAACAAATATAAGTTAATTCTAAATTTTTCTAATTGGAATGTCCCCAAAATATAGTGACATAAATTTTCATGGATGTAGATAAAATTCTCTTTGTCACTTTTTACAAAGATATTTAAAATCTTAAACATATAACTTTGTAAAGAATTTTTGTTGTTGCTAACCCTCACCCCACGATATTTTTTCCTTTGATTTTTTAGAAAGGATGGAAAGGAGGGAAGGAGGGAGAGAGAAGGAGAGAGACATTGATGTGAGAGAAACACACCTTTTGGTTGCCTTCTGCACGAACCAGGGATCAAACCTGCAACCAAGGTAAGTGCCCTTGACCAGAAATTGAACCCAAGACACTTCAGTGCACAGGCCAGTGCTCTAACCACTGAGCGAGGGCCACAATTTATTTCTTTTTAAGACTATTTGAAATACATCATACATAGGTCAGTGTTTTAAACTGCCTATCATATTTTCTGTTTTAAATTAAAAATGAGAACTTTTAGAGGACTCCTTAATTAGAAGTTATTTTTATGCCTTTTGAAGAGACAAGAAGAGTTTTCCTTGACATCAGTTTTTTACAAGATTTATGAGAGCTCCTTCAGCAGTTTTCACCTCCACCCCTGTAGATGGCATTTAGTGCAAAAGAGGGCCTTTTGTGCCAGCCTGGAGAGAGACTGCAACTCATGATGGCTTAGAAACCTTCACACTCTGCTTCTACCTCAGTCCACACTGACATCCCTAAAAGGAATAGTTTGTATTTTAGATTTTTTGTGCAAGGCCAATAATCCATCTTGAACACACATGTTT
The DNA here is from genome assembly GCF_054644295.1 of Miniopterus natalensis. Taxonomy (NCBI): domain Eukaryota; kingdom Metazoa; phylum Chordata; class Mammalia; order Chiroptera; family Miniopteridae; genus Miniopterus; species Miniopterus natalensis. Next base: position 52,020,225 of record NC_142090.1, on the reverse strand, counting down.
TTCTTTTCATTTCTTATCTATGATTTTTGAACATGAATGGAGAATTTTGACTTTTTAAAAAACTATATCAATTATTGCTCTTTCCCAAAACAGAATAATGGCCATCTTGGCCTCTGTGCATCATCAAAATATCAAATTGAATCAATAAAGGTTTCATTGAAAAAAGAAAGTTTTTATGGTGCCCAAATTAGTTAATGAAACATGACTTTGCTTTTCCATGTTTGTAGAGCTATCTAAAAGAATTTGGCATGTAAACTAGACAGAGTAGTACTGAGTCCTCTTAAAACACAGTAAAAGAATATTAGCACCTTATCTGAGATTCCATATAGGAATAAGCAGATACAATGATAATAGAAGCCAAGAAGCATATCTGCTTTATAAAGAAAAGCTCTTCTATCCATATATTAATTTTCTAACTGTCAATGAGTCATAACCTAGCAAGCTACTCTATATAGAAGATAACACAAGAGTGAATGTAACTTTCTCTAACCTAATTTCTTGGTCATTATTAAGTATAATAAATTAGAATCATTCTTGGAATTACTGATACCATTTTATAACCACATATATTAATATAGAAATATAGAAACACCTATTTAAAAACACAGTAGTCAGCTTCTTTTGAATGTGTGGGCACAGTCATAGGTTCATAGTTTAAAGCATATATAATTGCCTATTGTAATAAATTTAAAATTTTTTTTTTTAATTCTCACCCAAGGATATTTTTTCCATTGTTTTTCAGAGAGAGTGGAAGGGAGAGAGAGAAAAACATCGATGTGAGAGAGACACACTGAATGGCTGTGTCCTGCACACGTCCAACTAAGCTAGGGATTGATTCTGCAACCAAGGTACGTGCCCTTGACTGCAGTTGAACCCAAGACCCTTCAGTCCACAAGCCAAAGCTCTAACCACTGAGCAAAACCAGCTAGGGCTAAATTTTAAAATTCTTTACAGATTTTAATAGTACACTGGTTACTTGGCAGGTCATAATTAAATGTGTGTGTTTAGTGATACTCTATTTGAATCTATTAATAAATCTACATATTTGTATCTATATTCCAAAATTCCTACCCCTCTGAGCTACATGTGCAATGTACTCTGAGCAACTATATAGACTGTCATAAGTTGTAATATATTTTTTAGGCTTTGGAATTTCTAATCATAAGAAAGAAAAACTTTATAATTTACAGGATAAATCAAGTGAATTTTTAATATAATAGATGTGTTTCAAAGTATATTTTTAAAACTTGATTGACACTTTCAATGTACTGAGAATTTGTATAATGCAGATAAAGCTCTTTAATTTATCTAATTTATATATATAAACTTTTGTTAATCAAGGATATAGTGTTATAATTCAGATATTTGCCTAATATTTATTGAATACTTAAATGAGAAAGTCACAAAATATATGAAATGTAAACATAAGTTTGGATAGCTGTTTCTTCTAGTCATATGAGGTCTGGAATTTCATCCGTTTGGGTTCAGGCTCATTTACCTTAGGGTGATCTGTCCCATAAAATGCTTATGACTCATTATTAAGATCACCTTTGATAGAATGATTTATATAGGCTGTTCTCTCTTCATTTACAATTTTATACCTGGCTGAGTATCAGAATCCATATCTGCATAGAGCATCTTGTGGGTCATGTTTTCAATAATAATTCAGAATTTAAGATATGAGAAAATGCATGATAAAAACAGACTTAGAACAGTGTTGTTATCAGAACAACATAGTCCAATCAATTGTTTTTCTACATTCCTGGAATTTATTTGCTTAAAAACTGGGACCCTTTTTCTAGAATAAGAACACTTTCTCCTGATTTGTGCACAAGGGAAATATTGTTACATTTTAATTTTTCAACTCTGTTTTTCACCCTTAATTTTTAAAAATCAGTATACGTTTTTCCTACTACAGTGACACTTTAATAGCACCATGGAAATATTTTTTCATCTTTGTGTTTTAAATGATAACACTATGGACATATTTTCTTACCTTTTTATGTTTCAAATTATCAGCTTCTTAATGACATATAGAAAGCCTCTTTAAAACGTGGTATATGGTTGAAGGGACAAGCATGAGCTCAGTATCTGACAAGTTGGGCCTCAGTGTTAGCTGTTTAATGCAATAACTACAAAATTACAAATTAAAAAAATCAAGAGGATTCTGAGCCTTTTTTGAATGTTTCCTCCTGTATAAAAATAATGAGGTTAAAAAATAAAAATAAAAAATAAAAAAATAAAAATAATGAAGTACGTTAAATAGTCACTAAAATTTTGCCACTTAACTATCCTGGAGTAATAAAAATAATGAATATCTGTATAGAGTTTGGCAGTTAATAGAGCTTTCTTACATGTATTACTTTATTTCACTGTGTTTCCAGATCTTGTAAATCTCATAAATTACAAATGATATTTTAATCCTAAAGAATCTTTTCAATAATTGAAAAGCTATTTGAACAAGTAACTTAACCTCAGTTTCTTTAGCTATGAAATAGCTAATAATAAATGTTTCACAGTGACATATAAATAGCAGCTCTATCCAGTTAACAATTACAAAGAATAAGCCTCAACCCTAATTAGTTACTTAACTCTTAGCCATGTAATTGCTATTGCATGTAATTGCATTTTTCCCCCGCCAGAATTCAATAGTATATGTTTTTAAGGTTTAAGGCTATGGGTCCCCAGCTTGAATAAAGTAGTGATTATATAATAAAATTTGTCAAGCAACAAGGGCCAGGATATTACAATTGTATATCTTCATTTGTGGCAAATGATTTTCTTGTTAGCTGATGGTGCACAGCTCAGGTTTCCTTTCAGTGACACCAAAAAGACTCATTGCCCTTGCTGCTGTGGGTGTCAAGAGGCACCTTTAGCTGTCAGCCCTTCTGGGATTGTTTCAGTTGAAGAGTACCTTCTTGACCAATGCCACATGGTTCACATCCAGTGAATTATGGACATGGGGAACAATGGACCACTCATCTTTGAACTCAAGAAAATTTTGGAGGACAATTGTAGCTCCAAATCTCCCTCCCTGTGCAGTAGCTAAGGCTGTAGCTCCCCAGTCCTGCTTCCCCATCCTTCTTCTGCAGATGTTTATCCCAAACATCCCTGATAAACATCCTGCATACACAATTCTTTCTGAGTCTGCTTCCTAGAGAACTCAGCTCGCAAAAAAAATTATGAGAATTAAGATTATGTACAATATGTGAGGAAAAATTCATTCACGTGACTTATATAAAGCAGTATAGTGGTATTTAAATACAGCCAGACTATCAAAATGGAAAGGCTATAACTCATTTGTGATGAGAAATCAGGTTAGCATGTGTGATGTAGTAGAAGCAAATATTTAGGTCTGTGACAGATAAAGTTAATTTTAAGTCAAATATTGATTTTCCTCTTTCTTTACTAACCAAAATAAAATCTTGATCAGAGCAATTCTATTTCTTATCCCAGGGAAAATATTCATTTTTCTAGCCTGTCTTTATGATATATTTCAGGACTGTGAAACAGAAGCAGCATCCTGCTATATGTCCTGGGAAGCATTTTATCTTTTTAACAAATGGGAAGCCCGGCTGGGCATGGCTCAGCGGTTGAGCATCAGCCTAGGATCCAGGAGATTGAGGCTCAATTCCCAGCCAGGCACATGCCTGGGTTGTGGGCTTGATCCCCAGTTGAGGGCGTACGGGAGGCAGCCGATTAATGACTCTCTCATCATTGATGTTTCTATCTCTCTCTCTCCCTCTCCTTTCCTCTCTCTAAAATCATTAAAGATATATATATTTTTTAAAAATGGGAAAATAGGATTAGCACTTCCCTTGTTATCCTTCTTTCTGCCTTTAGGGCAGATGTGCTGTCTGGAGCTGAAGCATCCACCCATTGGCTATGAGGAGAAAGGAAAAAGGACAAGATTAAAAAAGATCAGAGACACTGTCCTCACATTGCTGAGCCGCTGAATCAGCCTCAGCAGCCATCTCTTCCCAGACTGCTTGATATGCATGAAAAATAAATCCCTTAGCTTAAAACAAAGAGGCCTGGTATTAACTTTCAGGCACAGGACTGACTTTCTTGACTCTCTAAGAAGATAGGAAAATCATGTTTTTGTCATGAAATTTTAAAAAATCAAATCCCTTTAGCTCTGCTTTAATTTGTTAAGAATATGTTATTGGTGGGGTGTCCTCCATGTCCCCACCAGTTGCCTGTGAAAGTGGGCTTCTTGGGGTGCCACTGAGTACAGAGTAGGTTCTCAATAAACATATTGAATAGATATATGTATAAATAAATACATATTTAATGATTTAAGTAGTCTTTTCAGGCAATTCATCCTCTGATTGGATATCTTGGATATGTGCTCAGTGTTTTAGCTCTCACGTGCTCCTCTGTTTTAGGCTATACCTGTCTATGCTTTCCTGGATAACAAACTACCTGGTCAGGGCTTACATTTGGAAGACTGCAAAAGAACATGTTTTTCGGGCAAAACAAAGTCAATGTTTTATAGTTCCAAATTATTGTCTATAAACCAGTCAAAAAGACCTTTCACTTACTCTCATTTTCTGTCTCCTTTCCTCCACAATTCTGCTGCTTCCTGTGCACAAAGGCAGAAAATGGTGGTTGACTCCCATTATAGATTGAAGGTACAAAGATCTAAAAGATGCAAAAAAAACCCACAAAAAACCAAACACCCAGACTCTGATGATAATGGCCACAACCTAAGAAACTAGAAGTGTTGGATAAAAACATGGTGAAAGGTTGTTTGAGAGATGTGAGATTGATGAGAATATATTCCTCTCTAGTCAAAGAAACAGCCATGCAGGTGGGAAACCCTAAGTTCAGAGAAATCGATTTTCTGTCTAGACCAGGGCACTATTTAACTATACTTAACAGGAGAAGTCTCCTCTCCGATCTTTTTTGATCACTGGCAGATGCTAGATCCATCCTCACAGTGAGCAACAGAAAGACAAAGATAGCAAGTTACAAAGATTGTTTGTTGAGTGATCAGAATTGATTAGCAGTGCAGCGTGAAATCTAATGTTTTGAATGGAGAAGGAATCAGGTTAGTTAGTAGAAACAGAACACAGGAAGGCAATGAATTTAGGAGAGTGGGTACAGGTCATTCAGCAAGGTCTTGGGATAAAATAGAAGAAAGCAGAGGAAAACTAGAGAGTGTTTATATTCTCATGCCTACAAAAGGAAAGGAGAGACAGTGGGAGTTTAATCAAGTAGTTAAAAGTTTTTTGTCTATATAGCATTAGAAAGGGGAAAATGTACAAATGAATTAATCAACACTGTACTTACAGATAGGGTCATGTTGGAACTGGCTAGTCCCATCCTGGGAAATGCCCAGGGAAATCTTGGGAGGGTTTATGCTATGGAGAAAAAGCAAACTCTGGAAGTAATACATTTCAGTTTTATCATTCCTCCCACTGAGAAGAATGTTTGTGTGTGTGTAAGTGAGTGTGTGAGTGAGTGTGTGTGTGAGTGTGTGTGTGTGTGTGAGAGAGAGAGAGAGAGAGAGGCTATAGAATTTTAGAGGAAACCTTTATTGGCTACTTAATAGAATGTATAGAAAACTAAGGATCAACATAATTTAGCAAAATTAACATCATGAAATACAAGACAATCAGAACAAATGACATGGAAAAGAAAAGAAAAGAAAACCCTTGCCTTGAAGAAAAACACATTTTTTCATACTGAAAGGAGCTGTGTGGCTTGAGCTACATAACTGAGAAAAGACTAGCACTTATACAGACCCCCCAAAAGTGTTAAAACCCCAAAGATAAAGACATCATTTACAACTTTTCTTTTATAAAGGAATAAAATATAGGTGAACTACAAACATCTCATCTTTAATAATGGATAAAAGAAGAAAATGAAGTATATTTTCAAATTCCAAAAAAGAAAAAGGAACCTAGAATTTATTATCCAGGCAAACTATCATTAAAATATGAAGGAAAAATCGGGATGTTTTTTGATGTCTAAGGATGAGGACATCTTACCACATTCAAGCCTTCTCTGAAATGTTGTTCCGTTGGCATTACAACCTGTCAAAACTTAATTCAAGCCCTTCCCTGTGTGGCGCAGTGGGTTGGGCATCGTCTCATGCACCGAGAGGTTGCTGGCTTGTTTCCCCAGCAGAGCACAGGCCCAGCTTGAGGGCTCAATCTCCAGTAGGGGGCGTGCAGGAGGCAGCTGATAGATGTGCTCTCACATTGAGGTTTCTCTCTTCTCCCTTCCTCTCTCTCTAAATATCAATACACTATTCTTTAAAAAAATATTAAGTTCAAGAATGGAGAAGACATGATCGTGAAGCAGTAATTAGAAAAGATAGTGGTTATTGGAGGAAATTACAATGCTATCTAAAACATTTTAAAATCATGACACAAATTTACAAAACGAAAGAGTTAATGCTAACTGTGAAGAGTGATCTCTTTCATTTGTGGTGATCAGAAATTTTGGTTGCTCTGGACATAAAAAGTTGGTGGATTTCAATGGGGTGCAGGTCTCTAGGTAGAAGACATGGTATAAACAAAGCACAGAGCCAGGAAAGAAAAAGTGATTTGGGGAATAGAAAATGGATCAGTCACACTTGAGTCACTGTTGGAGAACAGTTGGAGGTTGGCATGGAAATATTGACAGGAATTATCGTAATCTTGACATTGAAATTAAAGTGAACAAAATAGAATGTTTGGTATTCACATCTTAACACCTTTTCGTATTAAAAGGAAACAAAGCAAAGCAAAACCAAAATAAAAACGAAGTCTTATCATGTAGTCTTCTTTTTTGAATTCTGTACCTTAACTCATGCCCTCCCTTTTTGTTATCAGAAGAGAATACCGTTACAACTACACAAATTAGTATTCTCCTTCTATGTTCCATATTTTTTTGTTCTTACATGTAATTCTTTATCTTTGCAGTGGTTTGGCTATAGCCATAAGTCACTCAAGAGTGAGATAGGTAGATAACGAAACTTTCTTTACGTCCATATCATAATTCAAATAATGCTATAGCTTATTATGGACATCCTAATAATCATTATGGACATCCTAATATATGTTGTCTCTAAATATTAAGTAAAAGCTAAAGGAGCAGATGTACAAATAGAAGAGTGTGTTTTATCAATGCACTTCAGTGGCACGTGTTACTCAAAATTTGGTATTATCTATGTGAAGAATATCTGTATGAAGCACTGATAAATAATAACGTATTACTTTGAGTACCTTTCTGTTAATATGTACTATTAAGCCAATAGAGAGCTGTTAGTGGAATCTTCCTAAAGATGTCTTTAAAAAAGTATACATTTTAGTTATTACCCAATAATAATCTTTTTTTGTTTGATTGTATATACCCTACCAAAATGTCACCATGAATAACAATTCAAAGAACCCACAATAAATTGTTTACAAGTGTTTAGATTCATAATAAAGAGAACAAAATTTTTGAATGAAATTTCTTGCCAACTTTAAGTTTTTATTTTAAAAACTGGAGAAACAGAGGGAGAAAGTGAGGGAATGAGGGAAGGAGAGTTAAAAGGAAGCTTACTCCAAAAAAAAATTAAAAATGAAACTGCCTTTTGATCCAGTGATCCCACTACTGAGAATATAGCCTAAGAATCCAGAAACATCAATCAGAAAGAATATATGCACCCCTATGTTCATAGCAGCGTTATTTACAATAGCCAAGATCTGGAAACAGCCCACGTGCCCATCAGGAGATGAGTGGATAAAGAAGCTGTGGGACATTTACACCATGGAATACTATACAACTGTAAAAAAGAAGGATCTCTTTGTGACAGCATAGATGGACCTGGAGAATATTATGCTAAGCAAAATAAGCCAGGCAGAGAAAGACAAATACCATATGATCTCTCTTACATGTGGAATCTAATGAACAAAATGAACTGACAAACAAAATAGAACCAGAGGCATGAATACATGGAACATTGACAACTGTCAGAGTGGAAGGTGAGGAGTGGGGAACTGGATGAAAGAAGTTGAAGAGATTAGCCAAAGAACATATATGCATAACCCATACACACAGACAACAGTGACGTGATAGCCAGAGGGAGCAGGGGTGGGGGCTGGGTGGCAGTGGGCCAAGGAGGGGAGGGAATGGGGACATCTGTAATAGTGTCAACAATAAAAATAAAGTTAAAAAATAAGAAACACCCCCAAATTTTTAGTTCTTAATTTATTCTGTCATGAAAGTCAAACATTCTTCAAATTATAGGTTTTCCTTATCTTTACGTAACAAGGAGTGAAAATAGTTAAGATGGAAAATTATATTTCTTAAAGGAAAAACAATTGATTTTCTTTCATTGACCTTACTTCCCGGGTCAGTTTGGGTCTTCTGAGAAACAGATACCAAGTTGGAACTAGACATGCACATTATTTAAGAGGAGAGGGTAATGCATTTAAAGGATAAATAGGGGAGGGAGCAGAAGAAGGTGTGGAGGGCCTTCAGATAGATGTGTCCCTGATGCCTGACACCAGACACCCAAGGAGAAAGGCAAGGAGGGAGGATTGGGTAGGGAGACTTCAGACTACAGTGCAGATCTTAGAGTCTTGCTCAGACCTGTGGGGAGGCTTTGAGCACAGGTTGCCCATTGGCAGTATTGGGCCAGCTCTGGTACAGTTGCTGTGCTCAGGCAGTGGTCAGGAGCTCTGTTAGCTTGAACACTTCTTCATGCGAAGACAGAGCTGCTGGAGGCTGTCAGCCAGCTAGGCTCCTTGCAACAGGCTTTCTTGAAGGGAATTCTGGGTGGTACAACTCCATAGCCACACATCTTTTCTCAATTCTATTTTCTCTCTCTCATGTTGTGGAAGCACCAGACAATAAAAAATGCTGAGTTTTATTTGTATTTATTTGGCTGAATATTTACAACATCCTTTCTCTTTGGGTCCATTGCAGGGTTATTTTACATTATAGCACCCAGCCCAAAAAGGGGAATTTAATGGAGGCAGTGTTTTAGACTTCTGGCTCATTTAACTATGGCAAGTTGATGGCTACTTTAAGGCCATTATAAAAATGTGATTAGCAGTTTTCAAACATTTGCTTCCTATGCCTAGACAGAAATGCTTTTTCCTAACATGTAAATGTATTACCACACAGCTGTGGGAAGCAAATGGGAACTGACTGTAGCTGAGTTCCCTTAGCCCATATAATTACAGGGAAGATGTTTACCATAACCTCAGCCACAAAGTTGAAATAATTATTTTGCCTCTATTAAATCCAAATTCTCCAACTTAGTAACCACAGGATACGGATTGATAGAAGATTGTAATGGGCTATATAACTGACAAGATAAATTTTATGGAAGACTATAAAAGAATGTCTATTTGGTGGAATAGTTGTAGGTTGTTATAGAGACTTCAATTTAATGCAAAAGAAAAAAATGCATTGTAAAAGGATTTATTACATGAAAGTTCTTGAGCAAGGACAATGAAAAATCTTGATAGACCTTAACAGAGAAGACTATGAAGGTTAAAATACCCATTTATATATATATATAATTCAGGACGATTTGTTTTTTTAACCATGGGGAAAACATCAAGAATTCTTTCTTGCCCTGCCGAGTGTGGCTCAGCAGTTGAGCAGCGACCTAGGATCCAGGAGATTTCACTTCCATTCCCGGTCAGGGCACAAGCCCAGGTTGCGGGATCGATCCCCAGCAGGGGGTGTGCAGGAGGCAGCCGATCAATGACGACTCTTATCATTGATGTTTCTCTCTCTCTCTCTCCCTCTCCCTTCCTCTCTCTGAAATTAATAAAGATACATATTTTTAAAAAAGAACAAGAATTCTTTCTTGGCTGTCTAAGAGGTTAGCTCTGAGATTTGAAAAAAACTGCATGCAAATATTGAAACAAAAATTTGCATGTCTCTGGAGTACTTTGTTAGATATAATAATAGATGAGACGAGAAATAGGATCATTGCTGGACAGATGATTCAAAAACTTGTTCTATGCATAATTATAAAGGACACAATCACAGACTATATCTCTGTCTCCTTGGCAAATAGTGTGAATTTTTCAAGAAAGATATTCACATATCAAATATTTATGTCTTAAGTCTTCATAAGTATAATAACCAACAAAGGTATAACTCATAATGCTTACAATTCTGCAATTACTCTTTACCACGACAAGCCTTCAGCATAATCAGTTCATTCACCAGTATCCCAAATTATCAGTATGTGCACATTAAATTCAATAGCTAATATTTCCTAAATATTTTCCACTCTATACTTTTAAAAACTTTTAAATACTTAAGGACTTGCATCTCATTTTTAATACTGACACCTTGGTAGCTGGCCTTTATGTCCCTCTCTGAAGGAAGCATTTGTCATAGTAAACACATAATTGAGGTGATGTGCTGGTTGGGTGGCTATGCTGAAGGCTTGTCACGGTAAAGGATAATTGTAGTCATTTGAATTAATTAACATTATTTAGCTTTTATTCTACCTTGTTTTAAGAATGGACTTGTGTTTCTGAGTGCCACTGGCATCAAAATTTAAATGAAAAGCACTGGATTCTTCAGCAGAACTGTTGAGACTTGTATTAGTTTGTTAGGGCTACCATAACCAAGTACTAGACTGGGTAGTTTAAACAGCAGAAATGTATTTTCTCTTAACTCTGGAGGTTAGAAGTCCGAGATCAAGGTATTGACAGGGTTTCTTCTAAGGGCCTTTCGCTTTCGCCTGTGGATGGCTATCTTCTGGTAGTTTCACATGATCTTTCCTCTGTGTGTGTCTGGATCCTAATCTCTTTATATATATAAGAAGACCAGTCATATTGGATTAGGGCCCACTCATATGACCTCATTTTATCTTGATTACCTCTTTAAATGCCCTATATCCAAATATATTTCCATTCTGAGGTACTGAGGGTTAGAATTTCAACGTACTGATGTGGGAGGTGGACACAACTCAGTTCATAACAAGGCTTATCAAGAGGGACAGATTTGAAAATAATGTTTTTAGGTTTTGAAATACGAATCAAGTTTAATTACACAAATACATATTTTTACAATTCATCTCATATTTTTATTGTGATGGGTAATGTACGTGTATGTAAAATTATTGTGGATTTACCAGTTTACTTAAATATATAGGATCTTAAATAAGTAAAAATTGATACTTTTGGAATTCATTTTAATTTTCCATTTTCATAAAAATCTGATAAACATGGGCAGGGCTCAACTTTTGTTAGCAACACCTTTTCTTGTCATGTGAGGTTTCCTATGTCTTCCAGCATGAACATCATAACTTCAATATCATTTTCTATGTAGAATGATTAGAAAAGGTTTGAATGATGTCAACATTATTTGCAAAATTTTCTGTTTATGATCCTACAATTTCATAAAATTACTTAAAGGGTAGTCACTATAAAACAGAGATTATGGAGGAGACCTGATACATCATATCTTTCTTGAGCAACACATTATCTGCGCATGTTTAACTGGAGCATGAATTAAGCACCTTTACTCTCCAAGAATGTTAACTCTTATAATAATACATGCTTGAGTTTGGCGAATAACGATAAATGGTAATTTTCAATTGCAATATAGGATTTTTTTGAAAACATATTTAAAGAGAGCCTGCAAGTGATAATGCGAATACTCTAAAAAATTTTGTCAGTTACCTGTTTCATGGAAAAAATGACCTAATTGCAATAGCATTACAATTGTGCACCCTGATACCAGTAGTTACCTTTACCACTAACAGTAATTTCTTACGTAAACATAATGTATTACTATAATATCATTCAAAATGGCAGTGTTCATTGATCTTGTTTGTTAGATCATCATCATATTTGGGATTACCATTTTGGGATTTACAAAATAATTACTCAGAGTATATTCCAAACACAAAGTTATTTATCTTACTTCCTAGTCAGTCAATCACTTTTATGATGTTCTTAGAAGAAAGTCTCATTTAGGGCTAGAAAGAAATCAAACAGAGAGTTAGCTCTGCCATTTAATTTACAACAGTTCTCCTATTTTATAAGGTAAATTTAAATATTCCTTCTCAATATCTGCTTCACTAAACTGTGAGTGTTTTTTTTTTTGACACAGACTGCATTCTTATGCTTAATCACTTCGTGGGGTTACTTAACTGATTTTTCTCGGCTATGAACTATAATTGAACCTCAAAAAGTACATCTATTTCACAATCCCAAACATATGAATTAATTTTTAAAAATATAAAATAGTTGGATAATTAACATGGTCTAAAGGGAAACTTTTGTATAGATAATTGCAATAGTTTACTTACTAATTCTACTAAATCACAATTTAAAATATTTATTTAGGCCAGGCTGGGCGTGGCTCAGCGGTTGAACATCAACCTAGGATCCAGGAGATCTCACTTTGATTCTTGGTCAGGGCACATGCCTGGGTCGCAGGCTCGATCCCCAGTAGGGGCCGTACAGGAGGCAGCTGATCAATGACGATTCCTCTGTCATTGTTGATGTTTCTATATATCTCTCTCTCCCTCTTCCTTCTTCTCTTTGAAATCAATAAAGATATATTTTAAAAATATATACATTTATTTAGAAAATGACCAAATATTTTCCGAAATGTGGATAGATTTCCTCAAAAAGGGAAGTCATATTAATTTATACACTTATTTTGTTAGGTATACCATCATTAGGAATTCTCTAATTTAAAAAGAACATTTGTGGTAAAACTTTAAATAAAGCAAACCTTTGTCCCATAGAAATAGAAATGCTGCTATAGCCAATCCATATATATATGTGTATGTATGTGTACATATATACACACATACACACATATATATACACATATATATACCTCTTATAACCATCTTGGTTAATAGTTTCACTACATATCTCCCAAAGTCTATTCACATTTAAATGTATTTTTTAAATGATTTTATTGATTTCAGAGAGAGAGGAATTGAGAGTGAGTGTGAGATAGAAACATCAGTGATGAGCCATTGATCGGCTGCCTCCTGCAGGCCCCCTACTGGGGATCGAGCCCGCAACCCAGGCATGTGCCCTGATGGGGAGTCAAACCATGACCTCCTGGTTCATAGGTCCACATTCAACCACTGAGCCATGCCAGCTGGGCTTAAATGTATTTTTTAAAATACAACAACATAAAGGAGACATTGCTCTCTACATATTGTCTTGCAAATTGTGTTGTTTTTTTAAAATCTGACACACTGTGTTTTTCTAATTATATTCATACCTCCATCCCACTCTTCCTCATATTGCATTATATTGTATTTAATGAGTTTCTATTATTTATGTTAATAAAATTCCTATTTATGATATTCAAATTGGTTAAATATCATTTGATCTTCATATTGGTTAAATGTCATTTGAGTGAATTTAACTGAAATCTGTACAGGCATGGTTAAGCTAAAGGGAATTTAATTAGACAGTTCCTGAGATATCACTTGCAATCCCAGGAAGCTGAAAGAGTCAAACCTAGAGAAGGTGAGAGGAGGGGAACAACCAGCTTTGGTCAAGGTCTCAAAGCACCAATGTGATTGATAGAGCCCAATACTGAATGTGCTGTTCTTCCAGTAAAGGGGCTGGAAAACCAACTAATAAGGTGATTTATTCATAGTGTTTAAATTGATTATAGTTCTTTTACTAATACAGGCAATATTACAATCACAGATGTAACGAACATCTGAACAGTATTGGCTATGTAATTTGCAAGGCCCAGTACAAAATGAAAATGTGGGGCCTTTTGTTCAAATGTTAGAATTTCAAGATGGTGACAACAGAAGATTAACCAAAAAGAAGGGTACTTCCAACCAGCCCTGCTTTTGAGCTATCTGCCAAAATTGCATAAATTATTTTTTATAAACCTTACTAAAAATGGAAAGGTAAAGAATAATGAGTTTGAAATTTATGAGTGTGTGTGCATCTTTATCTGTCCTCCCTCCCACAAAATTATTTCCTTACAAAAAAATTGAAAAACAGTTATGTATAGGATAATTTTACCAGCTTAAATAAAGGCACACAGTGAAAAGCACGTGTGGTAAGAATAAAAATATTTTTTATTTCATTTTTAATTCAAAGTTTTATTTTGCCAATGCAGGCCAAAGTATATTTATTCCTAGCAGTATTTATCTCCCTAGCTGAACTCACATGTCACTATAAATCAATGTTGTGATTTGATAGTAAGGAAAGGGGCAATTTTATGGTTGGTTTAGTAGATGAGAGATTTAATAGTAAATTATTCAAGGCATGTGAATGGCCCATTATTAGTAGATAAGTATACCTGATAAAATTAGTTTAGCAATCTAGCTGTGTTAGACCTTGTGTCTTTAAAATTTTCTACACTAGTTTTTGTTTGTTGACAATCAAAGCTCTTCATTTTACTTGAAAGTCTTATATAACCATGAATTAAAACTAGTGTTTATGCTAATCTAGGATATACTTCTGTTTATTAAAGACTGTTTTGGTACCATCACTCAGCTAACATGTGGGTCCCCCCATTCAAAAAAGTAGTGGTACAAATATAGGGGGTGGGGGCTGCTAAATGACAGAGCAACAATCTGGAAATTGTCTAAAAGGAAATTATTTCTAGCAGATGAACAATTTTCCTAATTATCCAAATTTGGAGGTATATATGTGACACTTTTGTAATGCATAGGATGCTTTTTAGGTACACAGTGTTCTTTTTAATTGCCAGATTATGTTATTTGGATTTTCATTAGAAAGTCTTTGCCTCTTTATTTTCTTTCCAGTGAATTATCTCCAAAATCCTTACTAAAAAGTGGCAAAATAGTAGAAAGCAATGGCTGAAATACTATTTACTTAACAAGTAATAATTTTAATCAGGTTTGAGGAAATTAAATGTAACTTACCTGAATTTTATAAGCAATTTAAGTTATGGTAGTTTCATGTCATTGTTCAAAGCAGCTCCTGAAAGGCAAGACAATTAATAAAACTTTGAAAAGCTCTGTTTTTTCTTTAGCTAATGTAATTTTTTGATCAGTGTCTAAACATGGCTTCTCTCTATGGAGATTACACATATGCTAAGAAAATTTTAAATGAATAGCAGCAGTGATACATATAAAGAAAGAATTATTTGTGAAAGTAATAATGGGGCAAGAAGAATTCTCTAAGTAGCACAAAACTGAAACACTGGTGCAAATATTTGAATGGAAAATCTTAGTTCAGGTATACTAACTTCTGGGCCCTGGAACCAAACGTCATAGATCAACTTAAAAACATACTGTGTTACATACAATTGCTGTTTTTATACATATCACCAATCCACTGGCATCTGGTTTATTGTTGCCCCTTCATTTCCCAACTTTCTCTCACAACATACATTCAAAATAGTGTAAGCTCCTCAGTAGATGAGATTGTAAATCTCTTGACACACATTGAGAACACAAATCAAGGTTGCCTTGCACGAGTTCCTGGTATATCAAGGTGCTAACATGTTTCTTTAAAGAAAACACTGCAGAGGCTCAGCAAGGGTTAACACTTACCCAAAGATATACAGACTGTGTCTAGAGGATAAGTCTATGACTTCCCAGGACACTGTCTTCTAAATTTCATCAAGCAGATCTCTAGGGTGGAAGCCCATGATATCCTACATTATTATATGACAACCAATATTATATGACAACCAATATTATATGTGAGTTGAGAAACTATGGTTCAATACCACTGGTACAGTACCAGGCTATCAACCAAGTACATTCTGTGCTAGAACATTATTGTCGGTGCCAATCAACATCTAAAATTGATTCCTGATTTTGCCAATGGAAAACTATTTTTTGAATCCTTTATTGCACACTAAATATGTCTTTTTCAAAAGTCAAAATTCTGTGCACTACCAAATGGAGTTGATATTTTAAAATTAGTTTATTTAATTAACACAGTCAGTGTTTCTGGGAAGTATCTTCCCTTTCAAAATTAGGTCTGATTTATCTGATTTGGAAATTTAAATTTAATAAAAACAAGATAATCTCTAAAACTCCATTTTATGTTTCCAGGCACTGTAGCTACTCTGTTACCAGTTTAGCAGTTGTCAGCACTTACCTAAAACTTATTATGTGAAAGGTTTTTGACATCCATCTCGCCATACATAAATTTATTATATAATGACAATTTATTATGTGATTTATTATATAATGTAAGCCAAGTGTACAATTATACTCACCCATGCCATCTCTTTGTATGGGTGTAAACTAAAGCTTAAAGGGCTTTAGATTTGTGGTTGAGTGTGGACTCTGGAGATAGACTATCTAAGATATAATCTCAGCTCTACTATTACTGTGGACATGAAGAAGCAAAGTCATCTTAATTTCCTAATCCATTAAATAAGTCTGTTGTGAAGTGCCCTGGGTTAGTTATTATTCCTACTCAGCAAACTGCACAGGACAGAGAGCAGAGCTGAGGTTTGAGCCCTTGCATTGAAGCTCTAGGGAATACTGCCTCTCTGGTGCTGCTTTTAACTAAACTGTGTGATAATTCCCAGCAGAATAATCTATCCCAAAATATTTAAGGAGTAGATTTCTGAGTGGAGAATGGATCACAGTTTCTTCATTAGAAGGGCACAGGCTCTAATGTCCACATGGGACTATTTTCCCTTCTCTTTGATTTTTATTTCTTCTTTTATGTATGACATAAATATATTGAAAATTCCCCTAAGCTCTTGGCAAGGGAAATAAGACAAAAATCACACAGCAGTTACCAAAATCCACAAGCTAAAACGTAGGTACTTAATCCACAGCTTCATTCAAACTGGTTTGGAATGTGACAACTATCAGAAATTCAGACTTCTAAAACTGATGTTACTTACAAAATAAGAGTTTTAATAAGTATATCTCATATCTACTATTAAATAAAAACATTCAAGGCCAAAAGTTGTCTTGAAAGAAAGGATTAATTGAGCTGTATGCTAGCCAGAAAAAGGACCAGGTCTTGGGACATGCAGTCTAAACTACCAGCAGCAGGGCTAAGTGGAGAAGACAAATATTTCTGCCATTCTGGGACTGACAAATTTATATTGGCTGTAGACAAAGGGCGCACCCAAAGGCGAAGCAGTGCTAATTCTGGGAAAGAGGAGTAACCCCTATTTGATACTTCTGGATTGGTTGTGGGCAACAGTCCAGAAAGTTCAAGGAAGATGCAATGGCATTTGGTGGTTGGCTGTGATTATTTAGATAAGAGCTTGAATAGTTTGGAAACTTTCAAAGTTTCAACATACATTTAGAAAAGTGAACAGTCTCTTGGTTTCAGCCCCAGGCTCTGTTAGCTGATTAATTTCTCTTGTCTCTTCCTTTCAGTCTCTGGCCTGCAGTAATAATAATTTATTTATTTATTATTTACTTATTATTTATTATGTACTTATTTATTTTTGTCTGCAGTAGTTTAATTTAGAAAATATCAGAATTTTTTCTTGTCATTACTTACATACCACAAATAAACAGGCAGATTATTTGATAATATTTCTGTTCATTTTCTGTATAATTTAACTACATCTCCATCATATACTTAAGTAAAAGAATACTTACTATTTCTGAAATAACCATGTTTAAGTAGCTATATGCTTTTAGGAAACAGTACATTGAAAAAATTAATTATGACTATAATAAACTGATGAACAAATGGATCCAGAGACATAGAGGCTGGAACAGACTGAGGGATCTCAGAGGGAAGGTGGGGAGGGGGGATTGGAGAGGGAGAGATTAATAAAAGAACTTATATGTTTATAAGCATAACCCATGGACACAGACATTGGTATGGGGAAAGCCTGGGGGTGGGAAGGATGCAGGGTGGAAGGGGTCAATGGGGATAAAAAGGGAACATCTGTTAAATTTGTTAATTTATAATAAAAAATAAATAAAAATAAAAATTAATTATGATACGTTTGGTATTCTTTGAACGTGATATGTATGAACTTTAATTATATAGGATTACCTACTTAGCAGGTTTCCTTATTAATACTATCTGGAAGAGTGATCATGTATTCTAAATTTATTTGATAAATTCTGTTCTAAAAATAGTTCTTTTGGATAAAATAAACATGTGTTTTACAATTAAAAGATTGCTTAGCCCTGGCCAGGTAACCCAGTTGGTTAGAGCATCATCCCCATAAACCAAAGTTGTAGGTTTGATCCCCAGTCAGGGCACATACAAGAATCAACCAATGAATGCATAAATAAGTGGAACAACAAATCAGTGTTTCTCTTTATCTCTGTCTCTCTAAAAAAAATCAATAAAAATAAAAAAGGGTTGCTTATTTCATAACCCATATATAGTATCTAGAGCAAGATAATACATTCATTTGTTCCAAGGAGAATATAGAGAGATTAGCAAGACCAATGTATCACAGTCTTATCTGCTTGTACTGAATGTACACCACAAGAAGAATAATTATTCATACAACCTTCTTTAAAAAACAGTCTTACTGAAGAAAATATAGCAGCTTTGAGTGTGTGGAACCAATTGAGTATATGACATTTTTGCTTGTTAAAATATCCTGTCTCAATAAAAAAAACCACCTTTTTATAAAAGCAAGTTTAGTAACCCTACACATCTAGTGTTAAGAGACTTAGTAACTAAATCTTAGGTCTAGAAAAATACTGTTGACATCACAGCTTTTTTTGGTTGTACTAATGAGTTTTCATGCTCTAAATGTAGGAAGAATTAATAGGAAGCGCAATTACTGATATAAACTCCCTAAAACATTCTAGTAAGGCCTCTGGCATACTCTCACATGTTTTTTACAAACTAAGTATAATATATTCTTTTTTTAATTAAAAAAAAATGTTTTCCAACACCATTTATCCCCTCTATGCCCTCTTCCACCACCCCCATCACCACTCTGTTGTCCATGTCCATGAGTTTTCTTTTTTCTCTCCGTGTATTCTTAATGTGAATTTTCACTAATAGATATTCAAATAATTAGAAAGCTTTCTCAACAAGTAATTAGAAAGCTTTCTCAATTGTTTGTTTAGTCAGTAACAAGACAGTTAAATTGAAAATCACCAATACTACATAATTTTAATTGAAACACTAATTTAATTAACCAGTCTCTCAGAAAAGTTTCATCATAGAAGTTAAAAGTTGTGTCATTGATGTTGCATAGTAGCTGAGCAAAAGGCAGGTATAAAAAATACTTTTCAGTGGCCAGGTAAAAGAGCGAGCAGATCTGTTAATTTAGTTCCAGTTTCCTAAAACTCTGTTTCTAAGACCATAGAAATTTAGATGTTCTAAAGGGTGCAGTAGGGGAATCGAGGCTGGAGTAGTATGAAACCAGTAGTGTCAGAATCCCTGTGATTTCACTGACTTTCCTCTCCAGAGCTCCTGGTCATGTCTGCTGCTCCCTCTTTCCCCATGGTCTTCACAAATTTGGGGCATTCGCTTTGCATTCTCAAGGTTTCTCTCACATTTCTTTCCTTCTGCTCCTGGAGACTTTCTTCTCTTCTTACCTGGACCTTGTTTTTACTTTCATAAGCTGGTTTAGAAATAGATTTTTAAATAATTGCTTAGGGATAAACATACTTCTTCAGCTCAGTCAAGATTCATACATTTAATAACTACTAATTCACAAAAAATTTTTCATTAAAATGATACCAAAAGATGAACTTTGAAGCATAGAATTCAGCAAAAAGGGGACTTGCTTCAGACTGTATCTCTATGAGCAATGCCCTTGTTTCCTGTTGACTTGCAGGACTGGCTGTATGTTTACATTTTTTAAAGTGTTAAAATGTCTTCCTATTATGTAAGAAAGGAAAGCAAAACAGTTGGGAGCAAGGTTTGGTTGTACCATTTTATCAGTTTTTGTTTCATATTTAAATTCAGAAGGAATTCTCAAGTTAAAGAAGTTATAGAAATTCTAAATCTCTCAAAATGTTAATTTCTTCAGGTAGGACAACTTCTGAACTATCCTGGAAAACTATTCTTTGGTCCCTTGACTGCAGTTTCTGAAAGAAGCACTCTCTAATTTCTCAGGTTAAAGGGTCCAAGTCTCAGTTTGAAACAGTGCTTCATAAAAGGACTTGAAAATTTAGCAATTTTCTAGAAAGAGAATTCAGAGCAAAAATATTGTCTCAGATAAAGCTCAGCAAGGCAGAGTATCTTGATGCAGTCATTTCTATGTAGCCTTTATAAAAGGCAGGCTACATGGCCCTGTCAAAGTTAAAATCACTGAACTATTAATTGATTTATAAATTAAATAATAAGACCACTGACATCCTTCCATAGTCCTTTCCCAGTTTCATTCTCATAGAGGGGACTTTAACTTCCTACCATGTTTTGAAATCTGAGCCCTGTAATTTCATTAGGGAAACAAACAGCTGGGAAAGATAAGGATGATGCTGTCCTATGGTTTGTGCCTTAAATGGTCTTTTTTTTCTTAATTGATTTGAGAGAGAGAGAGAGAGAGAGAGAGAGTTGTTGTTCCACTTATTTATGCATTCATTAATTGATTCTTCTATGTGTCCTGACTGGCCATCAAGCCCACAACCTTGTTGTATGGGGACAATGCTTTAGCCAACTGAGCTACCCTGCCAGGACCTTAAATGGTCTTTAAACAAGACCATTGGGCACACAGAGACCCCCAGAATATTCTTATTTCTGATTCCTGCTGCACAGTCCAGACTGTTGTTGCAGAACCCACGAGGGAAGGTGGGAATTCCCAAGAGGCATATCTGATCTACTGTACCATTATCCCTTCCACAGAAACCTACTGCCTTGAGATCTCAAACATAGGAGTCTCTGGATTTAATAGTGTAACAATCTTCCCTCATCACATCCTTCAGTCTTTCTGTCTTCTTTTGTTCTCCACTCCAGGGCCCCACTCGCTAGACGGTTGTCCATCTCTCTGTTCAGTGAGCTCCTAGGTTGGAATCCCACGAGGCTGGAGGGGCAAGACCTCACAGTGTTCTTCCATCAGGTAATGGCAGTAAGAAAAATAATGTGAATTTGCACACTGTCTTCACACAGAGCTTTTCTCTGTCCTAAATCTAGGAGACAGAAATGGCAGAAAGGATACAAATCCTAGGACAATTCATTCCTCTATTAGTTGAATTTTTATGATACTAATATTTTCCATCACTTCCTATGCTCCAGACACTATTGTTTTATGTACATTATTTCACTTATTTTCATAACTAGCTTAAACATTAAAATTATATCTATTTAACAGATAAGAAAAGGGATACATAATATTGCTTGCCTAAAGGAGGAAAAGAAATTTGCCAAACAATGATAGTTATTAAGTGGAAAATGTGGAACCAAATCTAGATGTGTGCTTTCAAAATATATGTGCACAACCATTATGCTGTTTTCTTTCTGTATTCGGTGATTCACCTATACTTACTATTTACTGTGTGGCAGGCACTGCTGTGGGTGCTGAGGACACAGTGAGCATGATCGCACAGAAAGCTGATGAGCCCAGAGCTGTTTCCATTTGCCTGCTGATCTGAAACCATGCATTAGAATATAGAACAGGCCTTCAAGCTAGGGTCATGGTCAGCTCCTCTGGGCAAGCCCCTCAGCTGGTAAGTCATTCTTTAACTCTAGTCCTTCCTCCCTTATAAGCTTGACCTCATCTTATTGGGGTTCCTTAAAGACAGGTTTATCTAGGTGGCAAAACCAGTCTATCTGGTAGATAGTACATTTTGTTAGTTTAATTTTTTAAAATAAGCTGTTTATTTTATAATTGTTTTAGATTTACAGAAGAGCTGTGAAGCTAGTACAGAGTTCCTATATGCTTCACATCCAATTTCCCCTATTATTAACCTTATATTAGTATGGTACATTTGTCACAATTAAACAACCAATGCTGATATATTATTATTATTAACTAAAGCCCATAGTTATTCAAATGTATTTATTTATTTATTTACTTATTTATTTATTTTTACTTAATATTCTTTTCCTATTCCAAGATCCCATCCAGGATACCAAATACATTTATTCATCATGGCTCTTTAGTTTTCTCTTGGCTGTGACAATTTCTCTGATTTCTTGTTATAGATGACCTTGAGAGTTTTGAAGAGTAATAGTTGGCATTTTGTTGGCCATGTCCCTCAATTGGGATTTGCCCAATATTTTACTCATGATTAAACTGAGGTTTAGGGGAGGAAAACCACAAAGCGACATTTTATCATATCAGATGAAGTGTACATTTTATCAACATAACTTATCATTGTTAATGCGGACCTTGAACATGTAACTGAGGTGCTTCTGTCAGGTTCCTCTGCTGTTACTCCTTTTGCTTTCTTTCTATACCATTCTCTGGAAGAAATTTACTTTGTGCAGCCCATCCATAAGCAGTGGAGTTATACTCCACTTCCTTGAGGGGGATAGCTATAGAAATTGTTTTGAATTCTTCTGCATGGGAGATTTGCTTCTTCTCTCCTATTTGTTCAATTTTATTCAGTTATATCAATCAATATTGACTCATGAATATTTATATATAATTTGGGTTATAATTTAGTGCTACTTTATTTCTTTTTAAAAATTGTTTCAACTATGGTTATGGGGAGCTCTTTCAGTTGGTTCCCATGTTCTTTTAACATACTCCATCATTTTAGGAATTTTTTCTCTCTCTCTCTTCTTTCTCTCTCTCTCTCTCTCTCTCTCTCTCTTTCTTTTTCTTTTCTCCCTCCCTCCCTCCTTCCCTCCTTCCCTCCTTTCTTTTCTTTTCTTCCCTTCCCTTCCCTTCCCTTCCCTTCCCTTCCCTTCCCTTCCCTTCCCTTCCCTTCCCTTCCCTTCCCTTCCCTCCCCTTCCCTTCCCTTCCCTCCCCTCCCCTCCCCTCCCCTCCCCTCCCCTCCCCTCCCCTCCCCTCCCCTCCCCTCCCCTCCCCTCCCCTCCCCTCCCCTCCCCTCCCCTCCCCTCCCCTCCCCTCCCCTCCCCTCCCCTCCCCTTCCCTTCCCTTCCCTTCCCTTCCCTTCCTTTCCTTTCCTTTCCTTTCCTTTTTTTCTTTCTTTTTTACTTTCTGATACTACAAAATTCTCTAAACTCATTTTACTCCTGTCTCAGCTCCAGAATCAGTCATTTTCCCAAGGTTTGCTGGTTCCTTTTATTAAAGAGCAGTATAAGAAACCAAGAAATGGTGCTAGGTGTGCTGTTGCACTGGAATGTTGTTTCTAAGCTCTCTCTTCTGACAGAGCAATGAAATATGTGTATTCTACCTATGTAATCACATATCTACAAATAATTCTATATGAATATATCTGTATCTATCTTAAGCTAAATATGAGTTCATACTGATGTCTCCAACTCTAATACATTATCACTTGGCTCACTCTAGCCTTCTCCTGATAGTTGCTTGTAAGCTCCCAAGTATAACAGTTTTTTCACCCAAGTCATTGTAACTCATACTGATCAAAATACTACAAGGAATTGGAGATGAAAAGTCACTTAAACACTTCTACTCTTGATAATTTAAAAAGTATTCTCCACACAGACTCCAGAATGATCTTTTAAAAATATAAATCAAATCATGTTACTTTAAATTATTAGCATCTGATGGTTTCCCAGTGCTCTGGGAGTAAAATCCAAATTCCTTGCCTTGGCCTAGAGTGCCCTGCATGATCTGGTTTCTTCCTACTTCTTGCTGCTTCTGCTCAGGCTCTCAGTTTTAACAGCTTCCTTTCCAGGCATATCAGCTTGACTGTTTTTCTATTCCTTAAACTCTGCTATTTTCTGATCTTGGACTTAGACTTTTTTTTTTATGCATTAAATACTTTCCCCTCCAATCTTCACATATTCAGCATTTGGGTGTCAGCTCAAATGTCACCTCTTCAAGGACATCTTCCCATCCTTGATCCAGTATTGCTTCCTGTAGTTACTTCATCTCATTTACCGATAGTTTACTTCCAGGCATTTGATAAGATCTATACGTTTCCTGTTAGTTATATGTGTGCTTATTAATAACATTCTCACCTCCAAGAATGAAAGTTCTAGGGAAGGACTTCCACTATCTACTTTACTGCTACTTCTACCCCTGGGACACCCATTTCTATGAATAACTTGGCAAACACTATTGGCACTCTCTTCTATGAATTTTGGCTCTGCACCTAAATCCATTATCCCCAGTGGGACTGTAAACTCCTGCTTACTCACCTATAAAACAAGAATGATTATTTGGATCCACAGCTCATGGTCTATAGGCTATGGGTTATTATAAGTGAGCCATGATTCAGGGATAAGAAAAATAGAAGACTCTTATGGATATGTGAGCAGGGGGAGTGGAGAAAATGCATGCAGAATTTTGTTGTACAAAAAATTTTAATTCTGGCCCCGCTGACACGGCTCACTATTTGAGGGCTGACCTATGAACCAGGAGGCCACAGTTCACCAGTGGGGGACATGCAGGAGGCAGCTGATCAGTGACTCTCATCATTGATGTTTCTCTCTCTCTCCCTCTCCCTTCCTCTCTCTGAAATCGATAAAGACATATTTTTTAAACAAAGGTTTCATTCTGAAATAAATTAGCCTTTTCAGAGTATGGTTAGTGTCTTATCCCCCACAGCACAACTACACAACAGTAGACACACAAGGACTGTCGGAGAGTTGACAAGCCTAAACAGAGCAAACTAGGAAAGGGTTCCTTTGGGTAGGGTTCTTTTGGGTAGAGGAAGTGGGAATAAGATTGTCTTAAGAATGGGGAAAGGCATATTTTCCTGTGAAAAGTAGGAGTCCGGGTTAAGTCTTTAGCTATGCTGGAAGACATGGAAAGAAAATTAAAACAGTGAAGATGGGCCCTAGCTGGTTTTGCTCAGTGGTTAGAGCATAGCCCTAGGACTGAAGGGTCCAGGGTTTGATTCTGGCCAAGGGCACATACCTCGGTTGCAGGTTCGATCCCTGGCCCTGGTCAGGGCACGTGCAAAGGCAGCCAATCGATGTTTCTCTCTCACATCGATGCTTCTCTCTCTCTCTCTCTCTTTCTCTCTCTCTCTCTTTCTCTCTCTCTCTCTTTTCCTTTCTCTCTCTCTCTCTCTCTCTCTCTCCCTTCCACTCTCTCTGAAAAGCAATGGAAACAATATCTTTGGGAGAGGATAAAAAAAAACCAACAACACAAAAAACAGTAAAGACAGTGAAGATGGTTTCTCTGAATTGGAGTTCTAGGGAAGACATAATTGCTCAAGGAAGAAACCAGCAGGAGACATTCTAGAATAAAGACAGTGGTAGGAGAAATTCTAGAACTGCCTTGAAAGTCAGTTTTCCTCTATCAAACATGGACTACACACTGGAAACTATATAGAGACCACAGGCACCACTTCTTACCACTTCTGCTTCCAGACTGGTCCATGCCATCATAATATTTTGCCTAGATTTTTGGATTAGCTTCTAACTGGTCTCCCTGCTTCTGTTTTTGCTCAACAGAATCTATGCACTGCGGCCAATGTCACTCCTTTGCTTATACCCCTCCAGTACATTCCCATCTCACCTAGAGGAAAGTCTTTACAGCCCATCAGCTTCTGTGTGTCCAGCTCCCATTGTCTTTCTCACTGCATCTCTCACTACCTGTACCAACTGCTCTGTCTGCCCTACTGAAATGGTCTCCTTGTTGCTCTAGAACAAGCAAGGCAGCCTGCTGAGACAGGATTTTTAAATTTGCTTTCCCTGACCTATATTCTCTTTCTCCAATTACATGCATGGCTTGTTCCCTCACCTCCTTCAAATCTTTGCCTAAATGTCATCTTTTCAGTGAGTTATTCCTAAGACATTCTATATAAAATTGGAATCTTTGCATCCTCATGGGAGTGGGGACTCTTCAATAATTAATTTAGGAAATTGACCACTTATTATACACAGGAACTAGAGATAAAACAGAAAAAAGTTCCTGCTTTCATAGAGCTCATATTTTATAAAGAGGAAGAGAAATGAAATTGATAAAAGTGCTTGTGTTTGTTGGGAGGTAAGTGTTCTAAGGAGAAAGAAAGGAGCGGTGCATTGGAGGTGCTAGGAGTGGAAGCAGAGGCTATAATTTCACAGTCGGCTGTCTTTGAGCCAAGGCTTCTTATACTAATATGCATTACTAATATAATGAGAAAAAACAATGAAGTGTAAAAATAAACATATTATTTTTACCATTGGATTAGCTTCTGGGCAGGTTTTAAAAACTTCCCAAATTATCAATTTGTATCTATCTATATCCAACATCTATCTATCATCTATCTATCTATCTATCTATCTATCTATCTATCTATCTATCTATCTATCTATCTATCTATCATCTATCTATCTATCTATCTATCTATCTATCTATCTATCTATCTATCATCTGTCTGTCTGTCTGTCTATCTATCTATCATCTATCTATCTATCTATCTATCTATCTATCTATCTATCTATCTATCTATCTATGTCTATCTATCTATCATCTATCTATCTATCTATCATCTATCATCTATCTCTATCTATCTATCTATCTATCTATCTATCTATCTATCTATCTATCTATCTATCTATCATCTATCTATCTATCTATCATCTATCTATCATCTATCATCTATCTATGTATCTATCATCTATCTATCTATCTATCTATCTATCTATCTATCTATCTATCTATCTATCTATCATCTATCTATCTATCTATCTATCTATCTATCTATCATCTATCTATCATCTATCATCTATCTATGTATCTATCATCTATCTATCTATCTATCTATCTATCTATCTATCTATCTATCATCTATCTATCTATCTATCTATCTATCTATCTATCTATCTATCTATCATCTATCTATCTATCTATCTATCTATCATCTATCTATCATCTATCATCTATCTATGTATCTATCATCTATCTATCTATCTATCTATCTATCTATCTATCTATCTATCTATCATCTATCTATCTATCTATCTATCTATCTATCTATCTATCTATCATCTATCTATCTATCTATCTATATCATCTATCATCTATCATCTATCTATCACCTATCATCTATCATCTATTTCTATCTATCATCTGTCTACCATATATATATATATATATATATATATATACACACACACACACACACACATAACTGAGGGGCAGTATAAAATAGTGTAAAGGTAGTCCAAAAGACTGGATTAAAATTTCAACTCTTAAATATTTACTAGATTTGAGCCTTAACATACTTTATTTCATTTACTCATCTGAAAATGGTATTACCTACGGGATTTTTAAAATCTTTGTCTATTCTGAAATAATTTTAGACCTACAGAAAAGTTGCAAAGGTAATAGAAAGTTATTGTATTCTTTCTATTCAAAGTCTTCAAACATTCACATCTTACATAACCATTGTGTTTATCAAAAGTAAGAAATTAACATTGGTGCAATACTCTTAACTTATTAATACTAAAACCACACATTTTATACAGACTTCATCAGTTTTTCCACTATTGTACATTTTCTGACCCAATATTCATCTAAGATCTCAGATTGCATTTAGTTTTCACATTTCCTTAATTTCCTCCAATCTGTAACAATTCTTAAGCCTTTGTCTCTTATGACCTTGATACTTTTAAGAGCATTGGCCAGATATTTTCCAGAATGTCAGTCAGTTTGGGTATGTCTTATGTTTTCTCATAGTTAGATTGAACTTATTCTTTTTGAATAGAGTGCCACAAATGTTTGCACTTAAAATTTTTTTTTTATTTCCTAGGTTTCAAGTGTATAATTCTACAATACATCATTTGTATATTGTATTGTGTGTTCATAACCCCAAGTCAAGTCTCCTATCACCATCATTTATCCGTCCTTTACCCTCTTCTACCTTCCTCCACCTCCCTTTCCCTCAGGTAATCACCATCCTGTTGTCTCTGCCTGAGTTTTTGTTTGTTTCTTTGTTTTGCTTAATCCCTTCACCTTTTTCTCTCAGCCCCCAAACCTCCTCCCCTCTGACAGCTGTCAGTCTGTTCTCTGTATCTATGAGCCTGTTTCTATTTTGTTTATTTGGTTGTTTTGTTCATTAGATTCCACAAATAAGTGAAATCATATGGCACTTGTCTTTCTCTGACTGGCTTATTTCACTTAGCATAATCCTCTCCACGTCCATCCTGCTGTCACAAAAAATAAGGTTTCCTTCCTTTTTATGGCTGAGTAGTATTCCATGGTGTAAATATACCACAGCTTTTTTATCCACTCATCTACTGATGGGCACATAGGCTGCTTCCAGATCTTGGCTATTGTAAATAATGCTGCTATGAACATAGAGGTTAACGTATTTTTTTGAGTTAGTGTTTTAAGTTTCTTCAGAAGTGGAATTGCTGGGTCATAAGGCAGTTCCATGTTTAAGTTACTGAGGTAACTTCACCAATCTGCATTCCCACCAATGGTGCATGAGGGTTCCCGTTTCTCCACATCCTCACCAACACTTGTTGTTTGTTGCTTTATTGATAATAACCATTCTGGCAGGTATGAGGTGATATCTCATTGTGGTTTTAATTTACACTTCTCTGATGCTTGTTGAAGTTGAGCACTTTTTCATATGCCTATTGACAATCTGTATGTTTTCTTTGGAGAAGTGTCTGTTCAGGCCTTTTGCCCATTTTTTCATTGGATTGTTTGTTTTTTTGGTGTTGAGTTCTTTATAAATTTTGCATATTAACCCCTTATAAGATGTATCATTGGCAAATATGTTCTTCCATTCACTGGGTTGCCTTTTCCATTTTGTTGATGGTTTCCTTTGCTGTACAAAAATTTTTAGTTAGGTGTAGTCTCATTGTTTATTTTTTCTTTTGTTTTCCTTGACAGAGGAGATATATCAGAGAAAATACTGCTACGAGAAATGTCCAAGATTTTACTACTTATGTTTTCCTCTATAATTTTTATGGATTCAATTCTAACATTTAAGCCTTTGATCCATTTGGAGTTTACTCTTGTGTATGGTGTAAGAAGTCTAGCTTCATTTTTTTGCATTTATCTGTCCAATTTTCCCAGCACCATTTTTTGAAGGGACTGTCTTTACTCCAATGTATGTTCTTGACTCCTTTGTCAAATATTAATTAGCTATAAAGGAATGGATTTATTTCTAGGCTCTCTTTTCTGTTCCATTGATATATATATCTGTTTTTATGCCAGTGCCATGCTGTTTTGATTACTATGCCTTGTAGTATAGTTTGATATCTGATAGCATGATTCCTCCACCTTAGTTCTTTTTTCTCAGGATTGCTGTAACTATTCAGGGTCTTTTGTGGTTCCATGTAAATTTTTGGAATATTGGTTCTAGTTCTGTGAAATACACCATTGGTATCTAGATAGAAATTGCATTGAATCCAGAGATTGCTTTAGGTAATATGGACATTTTAATGATGTTAATTCTTCCTGTCCATGAACATGGTATATGCTTCCACTTATTTATATCTTCTTCAATTTCTTTCTTCAGTGTCATAATTTTTCCAATACAAGCCTGTTACATCCTTCATTAAATTTATTTCTATGTAATTTTTGATGCAATTATAAATAGAATTGTTTTCCTAGTTTCTTTTTTTGATAGTTCATTATTGGTGTATAAAGATGCAACTGATTCTTGGATATTTATTTTGTAACCTGCTACTTTACTGAATTCATTTATCAGTTCTAGTAGTTTTTGGTGGAGTCTTTAGAGTTTTCTATATACAGTATCACATCATCTGCAAATAATAACAGTTTTACTTCCTCCTTTCCAATTTGGATGCCTTTTATTTCTTCTTGTCTGATTGTTGTGGCTAGGACTTCTGGTACTATATTGAATAAGAGTGGTGAAAGTAGACATCCCTGTCTTGTTTCTTATCATAAGGGCAACTCCACATTTGTTCTTTTTACTGCAGCACAGGCTGTACATTATGTTGATATGTTATTTAGTTACAGAGTTTTCTGATGAATTTCTCCATTGTAAAGTTATTGTTTTTCCTCTTTGTAATTAATAAGTATATTGGGAGAGATACATTGAGACTATGCAAAAATCCAGTTTCTTTTCAAACTTTCACCCACTAATTTTAGCATCCATTGTTGGATCTTACCTGAATCAGTACTCTAGTATTCTAATGCTGAATTTCTATTTGATGAAGCTGTTCAGTGGTTTAAATAGGTTAAATAATGAAAGAAAGGAAATGCGTAATACATGTTAACTACATGTATTTTATTAATGAATATTAGTAATGGCTGCTGTTTTTGAGAATTTACTATATGCTAGGTACTATCCTACATATTTTATAAATATAATATTGTTTAATCATCAAAACAGCTATATGAGGAAGGCATAATTGGTATCTAAATTTACAAAAGAAGAAAATTAGGCACAGACTAGTTAAGCAAGAAAACCAAGGAAAGTATTTTCCCACTAGAATGAGAGAACATTTGTTAGGAACGTTCTATGCATTCTGAATCTTGGAACAAAAGGGCATTGAGAAAAACACATCATTTCTATGTTATTCTTGTCAAAAATGTATAGCCCAGATATAATCATAAGAAAATGTCAAGCTAAGATTGAGATCAGAAAAAAAAGAAAACCTGACCAACACTTTTCAAAAGACACAAATAGCCCTTCTTACAACCCTGGCCCATCCAAGGTCCTATATTTGTTCCTAATCATGCAATGTTAACATGATCATAGGATGAAAAAAAGGAGATATGTCTGCCTTTACAGCTCAAATAAAACATCTAAATAAGATTAATAAGCATGCAACTCTGTTTATAAGTTTAAACTAGTAAAACAATTTAATTTTGAGAAAGAAGAGATTTTTGAAACATAGATTATTTTATGTAAAGAGGACTTCTCAGACAATACATACCTTGTTTATAACCACTGATGGATCTTTAGAGATAAATGAATGTGGTAACCATAAGAATCTTAGTTAAAGATAGTTTGTGTAGCGGTTAGTACTTAACACGCTATCTGTTTTTCACAATCAATCTCTGACTTTCACTTTATCCACAGGGATGGGAGGTAGTGAGGGGTAAGGAGAGAGGATATTTGCATTTCATAATCCTGGGTAGTAAGAGTAGTTACAATTTTCTGACTTAGGCTGCATTAAAAATGCCCTAGTCAAAATGGCTGCATTAAGGTGTTTGAGTTCAGACTCATTTGCTCAAGTTCATCATTTCCTCCCCTTATCAATCACCTTTGCAATGCTGCCAGCTCCTACTCTCTCTGCTTCATTGCTCTTCTAAGATTTTAGGTTCTTAGGAAAATTGTGGCCTTAAATGGGTTGATGCTGTTTTGTTTTGTTTTTCAGAACTTGATTTTGGGACAGTAGACAACTCTACATATTCAATTTTATTTGATAAAAGAGATATGAGAGATGAAAAGAGACTGTACTTTCCCATGAGCTTCAGAGCCTTTTATTTTTTTCCTTTCAATTCTTTGGTTGCTCAGAAAAGCCTTTATTTGAAATGAGTCATACTTGTGGAAAGAGAGCAAGAGAGGGAAAATGACTGATTAAATGATATAAAACTCAGTCTACAGATACTAAAATACCATAAGTATTTATTTTCTTTATATGAATTTAGAGCTGATAGAGCCACATTCTGCAGACTGGTGGGACAGTCAATTTTAATTATTGGGATTCAGGGCTCCATGAATGTTTGTTAACATTCACGATCTTCTGCAGAAACAAGGGAGGTCTCTGGTCATTGGTCCTCTTGGTCTCATTAAGAGTGTCATTGTCATAGTCTTCATGCAGTTTTCCTTTCAGTCTGGGAATTTGCAGCTCCCAGGTTTTAATTGTAGTGTAGCTCTTTGGAAGGTCTGAACACCACTATGACTACAACAGAGCATCCTTGGAAGACCATGTACACAGTCTGTCTATTCTAATGTCTTAATTTGTATTCACTCTCTCTTTCTCTCTCTCTCCTCACCACCCCCCTTCATACTCTTTCACACCTTCTGTCCCTGGGAAGTACTCAGCTTCTAATTTGAACGCTGAAAGAAATTCCTGTGACACGAAAATACTTGTGGGTCTACTCTCCTGCTTGGTGTAAAACAGCAGAGAAAAAAACAGAACAAAAAACCCCACAAATTTATTTCTAAAAAATTATCTTACTGCCTGGCTGGTGTTGCTCAGTGGTTGAGCGTCAACCCATGAACCAAGAGGTTCCCAGTTTGATTCCCAGTAAGGGCACATGATGGGTTGTGGGCTTGATCCCCGGTAGGGAGTGTGTAGGAGGCAGCCGATCAATGTCTCTCATCGATGTTTCTATCTCTCTTTCCCTCTCCCTTCCTCGTTAAAAAGAATTAAACAAATTATCTTGCCATAGTTTCTTGGAAAGATAAAACAAAGTTGGTGATATTCCTGTGATTCTTATCATTGGAGAACTGAGATATGCTTATTCCAGATGAAGGATTCTGGGAAAACTGCCACATATTTGGCTTGGGTAAGAACTGTTGCTATTTATTGAGGTAATTAGTGTAACAGAATGGATAGGTTTGAGGGGATACTCTGAGATTTGGGCCATGTTGGATCCACAGTGCCTGAAGAACATTATTATACATTTCCCATTAGAGAGGTAACTATAAAGCTCAAGGAAATAGAGAAAATTATAATGTTTATGGTATGTATGTGGTTCCTAAGTCCAAAAAAGTTATTTCTGTCATCCAAACATAGCATGGGAATGTCCCTCTGAATTTACCTCAAGAAATGTATTATATTTATATTTCACCTATAATCTGGTTTTGCAAAAATGTTAATCTGTTAGTTACTCATTCATTCATTCAACCATTGTACATTCAGAAAATATTTATTGAGTTACTATTATACACTAACTATTGTTTTAGGCATTAGGGATAAATCAGCAAACATTACAGAAAAATACAACCTCTACTCTAATGAAATATACATTATAGTTGGGGAGATAAAATAAATAATATATATAGTATATTACATGTGGATAAGTGATGTGAAGAAAATTAAATAATGGAGAATCATAAGAAGTGCTAAAGTGGGTAGAGATTGCCAGTTTAAAAAGACTCTTCATGTAAGGGCTCAATGAAAAGGTGACAATTAGAAAAAACAACTAAAGAACAAACACCTTAAAGCAGGGAGCTATGTGTATACAGGAAGGAAAATTGTACCAGGCAGTGGGAATGGTAAGTGCAAAAGTCCTGAGGCATAAGCATGGTTGGTATGTTTGAAAAACAAGTTGGCCAATGTGGCTGAAGGATATGAGTAAAGGGGAGAGAGTACTAGGGGATAAAGAAAGTTGGGTTAAGATCAACAGGGCTGTGTAGGTCCTTGAAAACTGTGGAGATGGAGTTACTGTTAAATGAGTTGTGGAAAATGGCAAGAGTAGTGCTTTGGGTCAGGGGTGGAGATCAGTATTGATTTTGGACTGGGTCAGTTTAATATAACCATTATATATATATATATATATATATATATATATATATATACACACACACACACACACACACACACACACACACACACACACACACACACATATATATATATATGTATGTATGCATGTATGTATGTATATATGGGATGGACATTCAAATCCTTGAATTTTTGGTGAGATCATCAGATGCAAATGGGAGCACTGAAATGGGCTATAGCTACAGGGAGTAATGAGGTCAATAGAGAGAGGATTTTTAAAAAACATACTAGGAATAGAAATATATTTGTCCGCTAATAAGAAAGATTCTCAATAGAGAGAAAATTTGATGGTGTAGGATCTTTGATTTAATCTATTAGATCTCAGAACTAGGATGTCAATAAATACTTACAGAGTCTTTCTTATGAAAAACAATTTCATGGATAAAAACATGAGCTACAGTTCCATTTCTTTTGTAAACACATTGCTAAAAGGGATTAAAATATATTTACTTAAAAAGATGAATAATATTTCAATCTGGTGCATGATATAGACCAAATGATTGATTTAGATAGTAATAGATTAACCAACAACGGTTTCATAGAAGAGGACTGGCGTTTGCAGAGTGTTAAGTAAACACAATAGGAAGTAGGTGTCCCTTTGAGCCTTGTGTCCCTTGTGTTCTAGCAACGCTCTGCCGCGGGGGGCACTCCCTTGTCAGCAGCAGTGAGCTCTGAACAGCCCTGCCAGCCTTCCTGGTTGACGGATAGCTGACCCACTGGTGGAATGCATGCACAGGTGCCCCCCCCCCCCATTAGGATAACCACATGTAGGCTGCCCCGTTGCTATAGAAAACTCCATAAATCAAGCACTTATAAGAAATCCCATAAGAATAGCTTCCCAAAGGGCCCTAGTCGGAACTCTCTGACTGGGACACCCCTCAAGCCAAGATGCTGCCTCAGTTCCCCTGCATCTTGGAAACACTCTTTGGGTGGTGAGGACTTACTTTCCTCTTTGTCTTACTTTGCTTTACTATCTGTCTTACTTTGATTTACTCTGTTTTTGTTAATGCTCCAATAAATAGGGTTTCATTGCCTCAGCTCTGTCTCAAGTGTGCATGGTGGAAAGGCAGGCATATTTGTGCTAGAGAGTGTAAAATATATAATTTAACAACCTTCAGGAAAGGAAGGTGTCTTAACTGACTCATATTTCTGGCTTGGTCCAGATTTTTTCTAAAACAAGTTAAAAATGCATTCTGGGCCTTAAAGATTAAATAGAATTTTAATTTCAAATTTATGTTCATATATATATGTTAATCTTTCAAATTATCTATAAGGGATATTAAAATTTGCTAACGATTTCCAAAATTAATAAATCCTGGAGAACTTATGAACTCCAGATACAAGATTTCATAGAAGAAGGCAGGCTAATGTTAATTATTGACCTCAAACAGATTTTTAGAAATAAGAATAGCTACATGGAAAGCAAGTTCACATATGACATTTATTAGGAATTATTTTGGGAGAGAAATTGTTTCAGCTAAAGGAAGAGATTTATTACAGAAAATCTCCAGACACTAAATTAAGAGGAAGATTTTCCCTTTTATATTGCCATCACTATTATTTTACCACATGATTGTTAATTGCAAATCTGACACATGCAGGTGCAGAGAAAGTTCAGTCTGTCACTACTTATAATTCAGACACACAAACCAATGTGCTCAAAGGAAGATCAATTGTAGAAATCAGTGGAGAGGCAAAGAAGAAAGTGTGACTGAGGTCTATAAGATATTGAAAATCTTGTCCCCCATCATTTAAAAATGTAGTTCAGTTGACAGGTCTAAAATCAATTATGAATTTCATGAGCACTAACTAGTTATCTCAAATTGGTAGAAAGATTATGTCCTCTCTAGGTAAGAAGTGGACACGGTAGCCTGGACACTGTAGCCTGGTCAAATACAAAATGTTTACAGGTGACAGGCAGGGAAAATACACTGAGAAGTCAGGTGGGAGCAGGTCTAAAGTTGCTACCCCACTATAGTCAATTGTAGCCAGGCAGAAATGGGCTTAGTACTATCAGTTTCATTTTTCCAATGGAGCAAGAAATCTAAATTTTTAAATGAGAAAGCTCCCAATTTAAAAGAAAGAAAGCATGTAAAAGATTACTGTGTGAGGAAGACAAACCATCTATAGGCCACATTCAGCCCTCTAGTACTTGGCATGTCATCTTAGTCACTACAGGGAGAGGAAATGGACATGTGACTACCATTTGATCCGGGTCAATACCTAGATAAGGATTCCTAAAGCTTCCCAAAGATTCAGTCCAATTCTCAAGATAAATATGTTTCCCTTTGTTTAACTCAAGAATTTGTTCACTACCTATTTTTTGTTTAAAAATTTTTTTTAATATTGGCTCTACAAGTGATGTTTTATGATTAAATTATAGCACAGTACTGTCAAAGAAATAATGGTAAAAAAAGTTGTGAAATATTTTGTTAGCACATCTTCATGCTTAAAGTAATACATGTATCAGGGTAGTATAAATATTTTTAATTTTTAAAACAGGTAAATTAATTTTTTTTTGTTTTGCTATTTTTCTATAACCACAACAAACTAGTACAGAGAATGCCCTGTACAAGAAAACATAATAAAGTTCCAAAGGTCAAGGTGTTCCTTTAGCAAAGCTGGATATTTCAGTCTCCGGTATTTGAAATTTAGTCAGTAGTCCTTGTTTTTTGATGGATCACTATGTGCATGGTGCAGTCCATGCTTTTAGCCAAATTTGAACAGGTGAATGTCCACTTGGCCCAGGTAGAAACAGATAAAGTGGTTGGCTTTATGTGTCACAGAACTACCCAAGTTCCTCTTCACAATGCAGTGCACAAGGGGTTGGACTTCTTGTCAAACTTCTTATCCATGAGTCTCAATGTCCTATATGCTGTAGCTCTTCAGTGCCTGGGTAGTGCATCCCACCAAGTCCTGTTGCATCTCCTCTGTCATGTCTACATTTTTTATCACAGCTTTTTGGTCTCACTTGGCTAC
Source organism: Miniopterus natalensis (assembly GCF_054644295.1). Classification (NCBI taxonomy): domain Eukaryota; kingdom Metazoa; phylum Chordata; class Mammalia; order Chiroptera; family Miniopteridae; genus Miniopterus; species Miniopterus natalensis. The sequence goes on along the minus strand of NC_142090.1, from coordinate 51,983,934 downwards.
CTTAAAGCAGTGATTTTCAACCAGTGTGCCACAAGAATTTTTAGAACATGCAATACCTGACTATTTATTCAGAAATACTAACAGCTTTCCCTTAGATTATCAAATAAAAAAATGACAATAGCAACACAACAATAGCCAGCTGGTGTGAATGTATCAAAATTATACCTGGTTTCCTGTTAGTTTGGCAAAAAAATACGTTTGGTTGTGCCACAGAATTTTAGTAATTAGTTTATGTGTGCCATTTGATGAAAAAGGTTGGCAGTGCTGCCTTAGAGCATGGACTGGCCTACCACAACACTCTTCTGGGGGACTGAATTCTTTTTTATATTAACCTTGCTCATAACACCTAGAGAAGACTCTCTCCGATATTACGCTTAGCAGAGTGATTGCTGGCTCCCGACTCAAGATAATTGAATTCCAGTTACACCTCCACTATAATCAAATGGATGTTCTGTCTAAATGTCCACATTCTCTAAGCCAAAGCATTAAGTGGAAAAAAACTTTTAAAGAATAAGAAATAAAAAATAACAAAACCTGACTGGCTTTGTGTGCCATGGGACTTGAAAGCATGTTGAAATTCCATCTTTCCTGGTGCTTAAGTTAGAATTTACAGTCTGTTAACCAACACATAGCCTCTAAAATCAGCATGTACAGTAAACAGTATACAGTATATGCTTTTCCTTTAGTCTTTTCCCTTTCCCATTTTCACTGATCCTGTTCAGTCTTCATTATTATCATTCATTATTTCAAATTTTAAGGAGCATATAAATCATCTGGGAATTTTATTACCAAACTCAGGGGGTTTGCCACTTGAGAACAAGATGCTTGGGGTGTTCAGTTGTCTCACGGTAGTTTTATTTTCTTGTAGCAAGTAAAGGAGACAAAGGATTCATATGCAAAGCTCTGTCTCTCAAGGGGAGGCTTAGCTATTGCTTATATACACTATTTGGTCAATTACCTGTTGATTTCTTCTTTGCTGTTGGCTACATTTATCTGGTTGAGTTCCTGTCAAGCTCATCCTGTTTACAGCTGCATCTGCAAAATACTGTGCTAAGTTTTAACATTTAGCAAGAATAGCATTTAGTAAGAACCACCCAGACCTTTAGAAGCTTGTCCTATCTACCAGTTTTGTTAAAATGCAGATTCTGGCATAAGGGGGCTGGAGAGTGTTTTCCTACAAGCTCTTACACAGCACGGATGTGGAAGGTCAAGAACCATGCTTTGCCAAGAAAGATTGCAGAAAATTGTTATACTTTCTGGCTCAAGGGTCAGTTGGGCTTCTCTTACTACTCAGTGTTTTTTGTTGTTGTGTTTTTTGTTTTTTTTTTTAATTTCACTCTTTTTACTTTATTCTCTCATTCTTCTTGTGAGCTATTTCAATTTTGAGCTTCCTTTTACCAGCTTCCCTGAAATAGAGGTCTAAGGTGAAGGTACCTCAATCCAGATAAGACTTTCATTTGGTTTTGCCTTTTATCTAGAGGTACAAAGGGGCCACTTTAATATTGGAAACAAAGTTTGGGACTTAAGTTTTCCTTCAAAACTTAGGCATTTTAAAGAAAGACGTTATCCCCTTCCAGTTTACCCTCACCCTGTAGCCCTCTGGTCTTCCAGCTTATTACTGGGAGAATCTTATGTCAGACCTTTCACCATTTGCAGACTCTGGGCTTTTACTTTTATAACTATTTTTTTAAATTGATTTTAGACAGAGGGAGAGAAAGAAAGAGAGAGAGAGAGAGAGACATTGACTTGTTGTTCCACTTATTTATGCATTCGTTGGTTGCTTCTCGTATGTGCCATGACCGGAGATGGAACCTTGGAGGTGGAACCTTGGAGATGGAACCTGCAAACCTGGTGAATCAAGACGACATTCTAACCAACTGAGCTACCCGCCCAGGGCCTCTGGGCTTTTATGTTAGGCCTCCTCACTCAACAAGGCTGCTAAAAGGAAAGATGAAATGTTTCTGAATCAGCAAATGCTCTCAGCACGAAAGCAGCTTGCAGGTTGCCATTTCCCTTGTTTTTGGCCTGCTAGTAATTCACCTTATTTTCAGCTCTTTGACTTATCTTAATACATATATTTTTAATCCTTACCCAAGAATTTTTTGGTGTGATTTTTTTAAAGAGAGAGAAACATTTATGTGAGAGAGAAATATTGATCAGTTGCCTCCCGTATGCACCATGAGAGGGGGTTGAACCCACAACCTAGGTATGTGCCCTGACTGTGAATTGAGCCCACAAACTTTTTGTTCAGTGGGACAACACTCCAACCAACTGATCCACCTGGCCAGGACCACCTTAGTATTCTTTTAAATGTATTTCACCAACTTCTTAGTTTTCTTTCAACAAGGGGAACTTGTCCAAATAAGCTAGTTTGCCATTTTTGAAAATAAGAAATCAGTAATTATTTTAAAAAATACCTGTCTCCCCCACCACAGGATATACTCTTTAAGAACAGGAACTGAATCTCCTTTGCATGCCACTATATTTCTCGTTCAGCACATAGTAGGTGCTCAACATGGTTGTTGAATGAAGGAAGTCTGCTCCACTGAGCAAAGCCAGGAGATCATCTTTGGTTGGTAAGGAAGGCAGGTGAGAGAGATTATTCTAAAATGGCCATCTAAGCAAATTAGTGAGTTGCAAAGTATGACCTTGCTTCTGGTGCCAGGTGGTTTCTGTTTCCTCAGGATACGTTTGAGAATGAAACCTGTAAGATGACTAGAAAGAAATTATGTTTATTGTTCTCTTCACAAGGAGCCTTTCCTCTATGGAAAATCTGACAGCTTCTATTTTAATCTTTTACTATCTATGATTAAAAGTAGCCTCCACTTCCTGCCAAGAATTGCAAAGAAATCAATAAAAGATCATGATTATCTATCTTGGAATGTCATTTATTAGATTGATACAATTACTTTTTTTCTTTGAAGAGCTCAGATTGTGAATCTGTGATTGGTATGTCTTTGGTTTTATGAGACAGAAGGTAAGAATAAAATTTGTAAAAAGTTAAACTTCTCTAGTGGCAAGTGTATATGATGCAAGAGTTATGCTGGAGACTGGCTCATTAATTTACTTTTGCAGTGTAACCATTTGTAAAGGAGACCTGTGATGGTTATTGCAGTGTGGTATGGCCCTCAGTTTTCAAAAGTTTGAGATCCCTACAGTGAAGTCCATTAGAAAACATGAAGTCGTATTATTATAGGCAGGTTATGGACCATCTGCTAACAGCAGACACTGATCTTTTTATATGAGTACAAAATCAAATGGGGGAAGACTTGGGAAGCTTCAGGCACAATTATATAAGATCTTTTCCATCTTTTACTTACTCAGCAATAATGAACTGGCAAGTCTAAAGCTTGGTTGGAATAAAATTAAACATTCCCCAAAGGCTTGTGAAATGGTGAACAATAAAATTATTGCCCTATGATTTGATGCAAAGACATCCAGTCCTAAACACAAATAAAACATGATAAATAGATAATGACAGATTTTATCACATTATCCTATAAAATCAGAATAAAAATAATTTTTATTATGTTTTTCAATATACTTATTTTTCTTCTTTGGCTATATGGAATACTTCTTAGATAACTGAAGTACTACATGCCACTTTCTAATTACTTCCACTATACTTAAAGTATTATCAAATTTGTGCAGGTGGTCACAGACATACCACATCATGAGTCTATGTTCTCTTTAGTAGGAACTATGTTTTCCTAACAGAGTGCTTTGGTAATATATTAAATATAATATGTTCAGGTTAAAATTCTGTCATTATAGGAGAATACCCCTTAATCTCAATGAAAGCATTTCCTTGTTACCCCCTCCCCCATAGGTATTCTTTACAAATAACCTAATGTACTTTTTACATTATTGACATTTTTCATCTGAAGACTTCTCACTAATACATTTAATGTCTGTTGGTTTGAGCATTCACTGTGTTAACTAGACACTGGTAAGATTCCAAGAGAAATAAAAACATTGTTGAATCATTTTAAGAACTCAGCCCTGAAACGCTTAACAAATAAAACAAGACCATATGTAAATAAATGTCAAATGAATAATAAGATCTCACATAATAATTGAGAACAATTGTGGTTTCAGAATAGGAAAATATCTTTTCATGGTAAATGGGCCTTGAGCTTGGCCTTGAGAAGTGAATGGATGGGCAGAGGCCAGGGGACAATCTTGCCAGATTAAGGAAAAAAAGAACCTGGAAAAGGGGGAGCTTGGCATTTTGGGGGTCAATGAGAGACTTAGACTTGCCTGTCATTCTATTTCAAAAGAAAAATAAGACTAGGATCACTGATGTGGCATGGATAAGGAGGGGTTGTGTTTTATTAATGTTAGTTTCTCCTGTAAAGAAATGCCTCTTGCTATTTTTTATTAGTTAACATTGACTACTTTAATAAAAAGACTAAAAAACAAAAATATACTATGGCTCACACATAATAGATATTTATCCCCTTATTTATAAAAGTGTACACAGAAGATGGTTTTAGAAGGGGAAAGCAGAATTCCACACATGGTTTTCCAAATCACCCTCCTAATGGTTCTGTCATCTTCAATCCATGGAACCTCTGGAGTACACCTGTCTCCATCCTGTCAGCCATAGAGGTGTACACACCAGAATTCAATTGGGCTAGGCCTAGAAACAACACATTGTCATTAAGTGGAGCTGGGTCATGAGGCTACACATAATTTTACCATAGAGAGTCAGGTGGAGTTAGGGGAGTCTCCCCCATTGGCCAAGATGGTGCAGGGGGAGGTTCTTACACTGAGCATGCCAAAAGCTAGAAAGATGAATGGACAGGACTCCAGTGTGCCAAAAGCTAGCAAGACAATTGGATAGAAAAAATCCCTCCCCTCCCTATCCCTATAAGAATCCCAGGCTTGAGCAAGAAGGCGGATGGTCTTTGAGACAGGAGTCCACAGTTCTCCCTTTTGCACCAGCACCTGCCTCATGAGTTTGGCTTTTGTTTGGCAGGCAGCAGAACCTGTGTTTTTCAGTTACAATAACTGCAAGAGAAGTTGGCAACTGTGGTCAAACTACTTGCCCAAAAGGAGAGAAAACTGATGCTGTTGAAGAATTAGCATTCTTCTATTAGCATTGCAATATGGGAGGTAAACAAACCTATAAATGTACTATATCCTGTCTTTTTTCCCCCCTCTTCAGCATGTATTTTCATATATCCAAAGAGCCCCTTGTATTGAGTTTACCAGATTTGGATTAACATTTTATATTTATATTTTTCAATAAAAGGTTCTAATCTTTCTAGATTCCCTTCTTCAAACTTCTAAATTAAAGTGATTGATATCTTCTTTAATTTGGTGTGCTCTCCGGCTCTATTACACATTTTGCAAAATGCAATGACCAGAACTGTATACAATATTCCAAATTCAGAGCACTACCAGTTTGAACAAAGTAAATCTGTACTTTTTACCTTTCTCTCCAAAAATCATTTCTGATAATGGCAATCACATTGCTGATGCTTTTGGCTCCAGCTTCAAAGAAAAATCTACAGTGATCCCAAGTGCCTCTTCTTGTCTTCAGTCTTGTACTCCTGACAGTAAAATCTGCTATCCTTCCAAAGCAGTAGTCTCTACCCACACTGTATATTACAATCATCTGGGGAACTTTAAAAAAAATACAAATGCCATCCCTTCCCTCAAGATTCTTATTTAATTTGTATGAGATGAGACACAGCTATTGATCTTTTTCAAAACATCTATAGGTAATCATAATATTCTCTCAGGGTTTTAAACCATTGTAAGAGTAATTTGTAATTTTTTCCTATTGTACTTTACATATGCCTATTGAAATGTATCTATCCTTTTTCTTCTCTTATTTATTTTAAATGTTTTTAAAAATATGTTTTTATTGATTTCAGAGAGAGGAAGAGAGAGGGAGAGAGAGATAAAAAACATCAATGATGAGAGTCATTGATTGGCTACCTCCTGCATACCCCCTGGGGATCAAGCCTGCAACCCAGGCATGTGCCCTGACCAGGAATTTGAACTGTGACCTCCTGGTTCATGGGTTGATGCTCAACCACTGAGTAAACTGGCTGGACCTTTTTCTTCTTGCAGACAGACAAGAGCAAAACTTTCCAAAGATTCTCTGATTAGTTTGAAATTAGTACATGAGAAAATTATTGGACTCTCTGAAAACCATAATAAACTTTGTACTTCAGCATATGTAATAATAATGATTGAAACAGATGTCAGATACCCTTTGTCCCCCAGCTTCTGTGTATGAACATGGTATCTACATTGCCTATCTTTTTAATGCATATTAACTTGGATATAAAGTTCTGCATCTCTTTCTTTGCCACCCCCCATCCCTACCCTCTCTCAAAGAATCCCTGTACAAAACGTTCCTGTATTTTCACGAGAGAGACAAAGCTGGGCTTTACATTCCACCACCCAGGGAAACCACCTTGAAGCCTCATTGACATGTCAGTCCTAGGCCACATCATTATTAGAGGTAGCAATAAGGACATTTCCATTTCTCCTTTCCAGCAAATAAGTGGCATCTGGTACCCTCCTTCCCTTATACTTTTGTCATCCAATCTGTGGTACTCAACCAATTCAAATTGCCCTCTCTTTATTCTGCAGAGCAATGCACATAATCCCTAGCTTCTCTTCTCAAAATGTCTGAATTCCAATTGTGAACCATGAGAAAAAAAACACTAAGAAGGGCTTCTGGTGGCTAACTTGGCTCAAATTTTTCCCAGCAGCCTTTTCTCATGCAAACTGCACTTCAGGGAGAAGCCTGCACTGAACTGCCTGCCTGCACTGTTTTTACCATCTGAGCCAACCCTTATAAAGGAGTTCCTGGAAGCCTATTTCAACCAATAGTACTGAGGCTTTCCCCATTCAGTTGGGTCTATGCAACTCTGATAATCAAAGCATTTCCTTTCAGACCAATCAGGACAGTGCTTTTTTTTTAAAAAATATCTTTATTGATTTCATCGAGAGGAAGGGAGAAGAGAGAGAGAGAGCCATGCCCGGCCAGGCTACAGTGCCTTTAAAAAATATCTTTATTGATTTCAGAGAGAGAGAGGGAAAAGGGAGAGAGAGAGAAATATCAATGATAAGAGAGTCATTGACTGGCTGCCTCCTGCATGCCCCCCATCGGGGATCAATCTTGCAACCCTGGCATGTGCCCTGACTGGGAATCGAACCTCGATCTTCTAGATCACAGGTCAATGCTCAACCCCTGAGCCACACCGGCTTGGCAGAACAGTGCCTTTTGATCAATCAAACTGCAAAGATTTGAGGTCCTTATTTGCATGAAGATGGCCCAAGCAGGGACAGGGGCAGGGATTTCTGCCTATATACGCCAGCTTCCCTTTGGCTCTGGAAACCCACTTTCCCTTTCCACTGAAGATTGTGTCTCCCAGGCTAAGCTGAAACACTGAAGGTATCTCGCTGGAGCAGAGCAAAGCAGACTGCACTTCAGGGAGAAGCCTGCACTGAACTGCCTGAATGGGAAAAGGCTCGGTATTACTGGTTGAAAATGGCTTCCGGGAACTCCTTTATAAGGGTTGGCTCAGACGGTAGAAATACAGAGCAGACTGGCACAGAATGGGGCAGATCAGAGTAGAGTGGAGCAGACCAATACAGCACAAACAGAGGGCATGGAGCAGAGAGGAGCAGACCAGAGAGGAACAGAGGGGCCTGCGAGGGGCCTGGCCCCAGGTCTGCCTCACAGCCATGCTGTATTACAATTGAGCTGTTTTGCACTGAAAAAAAGTTTCCTTCTTCACTGCACCCCAAATTGGGGATTCCTGTTGGCACTGAATTGGCACCAAAGACCATTAGTTGACACATTCTACCACCAGGCTAGATAAGATTGACTATCTTCTAGTTGATGTGATCCTGACTTCTTTGGAAGTTAAGTATTAACAGGTATATATGTATATACAACAGAATATGTGTGTGTGTGTGTGTGTGTGTATAACATCTTCTTTATCCATTCATCTATTGATGGACACCTAGGTTGCTTCCATATCTTGGTTATTGTAAATAATGATGGGGTGACATAGATAGGGGCGCACATATTTTTTCAAATTAGTGTTCTCAAATACACAGAAGTAGAACTGCTAAGTCGTATGGTAGTAGATCTATTTTTAGTTTTTTGAGACTCTTGATACTATTTTCCATAGTTCTAGCCACAATCTTGGGTAGGATCTTAAAAATGTCACCATCCTTCCCCAGAAGTTTCTCCAATAAATACATTGGTCTCCCTCAGAAAAATTCTCATTAATAAGTTTTCCATTATAGTTTTTAGTTAACTTTTTATTTGGATAGTGTTACATAATTTAAAAATCAACGTCTTATATATTTTCTTGTATGAGCCTTTCATGAAACAAGCATGTAAGTGTTCAGTATAATTGGGCTCTTTCTCATTTATAGTTGAGAAGAGTGGTATTTGGAAATTTTGAACAAATAACTCAAGTACAACTGGACAGTAACTGAGAAAACAGTCACTAGAAGTAAAAGAGAAAAGGGAGTTTTGAAAGATTATACATAATCATAATGTGTAAAAACTGGAATTTCTAAAAACCCCAAACTTAGAGACTTGAAATAATTCTTATAATAATAACTTATTATTCTGTCTCATGATTCTTTGGGTTCATTTTTCAGTTCTTCTGCTGGTTTCAGTGGGTTCACTGATGTGACTATAGCCAGCAGGTACCTCCACTGAGGCAGGTTGCTCTAAGGGGACTCATTAAGGCTTCAGCTGAGTTGGCTGCAGACTGGAGTGGCTGGGTTCCTCTCCTCATGGAGTCCAACCTCCTGGCTTTCTTCAGAGCATGAAAGTATCCAAATAAATAAGAAGGCCAGACTGGAAGGCTAGGCTGGAAAGTTACATGCCAGAACATTGTTTTGGTAAAAATAAGTCAGGGATTCAGTTCCAGTCAAGGGGTGAGGGAACAAACCCTACCTCTTGGTGGGAAGTGTGGCAGTCCCACTGTAGAGGGGAGTGGACAGGCAGATCTGACTCTCAGAGGACCAGTACTGTAAGAATCTACCACGGTTGTGATAATATGTTTCCTGTGTTATGGAACCGGAGATGTCCACCTTATGAAAAGACCAAGCGGCACTCGGAGGCTGGGGGGTTCAGGAGGTTTATTTTATGCCAGCAGGCCCAGAGGAGTCCAACTCCGAAGTCTGAGCCCCTTCTACAGGAAAGTTGACAGTTTATAAAGGTTCAGAATTTAAAATAGAACAAAGAGGCTTTCTAACTTAGGCACAGGCTAGTCTTATCTGTACTCCTTGTGGAACACGCCTGAGCACACAGGGTGGGGATTGGTGCACAGGGAGTGTGACAGGATGATAGAGGGCAGGAGGCAAAGGGATTCATAGCTTAAATCACCCTGAAAACAACTAAAAGACAAGAGAGAGGAGGAAGGAGAGGGAAGGAAGAATGCAGTCTTAACTCATCCCACTCTTTGAACAGGGAAGCCAGCAGCCCGGTGCTTCTCATAAACAAAGTAAAAGGGAGGGTTTTATTTTCATTCCATATCACCTAGTTTACAAGTGCATTCACATATTTTTCTCATTTAATTATCACAAGAACCCTGAGAGGTAGTATATTTTCTCCATTTTTAGAGGTGAGGAACCTCAAGTACTGAAGAGTCAATGATTTACCCAAATCAGTCTAAGATGGCAGAGCTAGGATTTAAAGTCAGACATTATCAACCAAAAATCACGAATAAGACATGCACACATATTCCCATTTTCCAAAGAGTAGTTTCTGAATTCTAAAGACTGTATAAAATGGCTAGATAATGCTGAACCATCTAAGATATAACCTTAAGACTTATTAGTAATTTTCAAATCACAAACTAATATTGTAAAGTAACATAGAAACTAATTTTATTCGTAATATTTTACATGTGCTATGTCTATAGGAATGCTATTTTTATAAATAAAAGCAACTTTCTCTTTTACTTTAAATTACAGATTTAGTTTGGAATAAATATAAAAGAAAAGAAACTGCCTGATATTCCAGATGTCAGAATTCAAAAATAAATTTATCAAATTTTTCTCTAAAACACTTCACATGCTTTTTCCTTTGAAATTGAGAAGGCAGTTTATAATCAACTGTAATCTCACTTGAATTTCCTCCACTCTAGCTGCAAATCTCATTTTAAAGCAGAGCTAACAAAAATGTCTGAGAATAGCAATTGAGAAGCAGCTCAGCCATAACAAAAAGTAATGTTGGACCTTAACCTCCTGCAGGTTCTTGCTCCACTAAATTAACACAATTCTCTCTCACCTTCTATTAGAGAAGGAACATTAAAAAAAGATATGTGCCTATATAAAAATTGTCATATTGAGTATATTTGCACACATAAAGTTATACATCCACACTTACACTAAAATACATGGACTTTTAAATCCAGGAATCATTATAGAGTCAATTTAGCTATCACATTTAGATTGATTCTAATTTACTAAAATAGAAACTACTTGGGAAACTGAGACAAGAATGAAACAATAGGAAAATATCTGGTTTTCTGGAGTTGAGAAGTCATTTTAGAACACACAATGGTAAATAACAGCGGAGGTTTGATGCAATTAATGATTCCTTTTATGACACACCTGTCAAGCTGAGTGAATTGGAGATGAAATATCAACTTGTTAAATCTAAATTCAAATAAATGATTAGAGTAACACTATGACAAACAGGGAGCAAAAAAGATTTTTGAATTCAGCACCATTAATTTGTAGAAGGAAACAAATCATGGCATTTTCCTGGGTAAGCAAGGAGGAACTTGATAAAGTTATCTATAGCATTCAACACCTCATCCTTACACCCTTAGATTTCTGAGAATCCACACAAAAAGAATGCAGTGTTTCTCTTTAGATCAGAAACACCTCCCAAGTACAAGAAATCTTAAGCTCAAATGGAGGATTCAAAAAAGAAATGTTATTCAAAACTCACAGTTATAAAGATCCCAAAGGCAAAGTCATTAAAAAAAAATCAATGACTAAAATGTTTTCCAAAAATGTCAGCATCATATCTTTTGTTTACACAGTCCATTTACTTTTCTCACCATATACTCCAATTTTCCTGTTTTTTGATGATGTTTGCTCCTGGGAGAGAGGAGGGAGGGAGAAGGTGACGGCACATTTTTGCACAATGGACTATAATATTTCCATCTTACAAATGGTTACTTTTTGTCTAGCCTAGCAACATTACTTTGCATATTGATTATCACTCGTTATTTCTTTATTTTTTCACAGGCTCCTTTTCATCGACAGTGGAAGAGAGTATGGCCTTAACAATATATTTTCTTATTTAATCATTACTCTGAGGCTAGAGTTTGAAAGCAGATTTATCTGATTATTTTTTAGCTTGTGGTTTGTGGCTGTGAATACATCAAATATATTTTATTCTCACAAACCCTGAGCATATTATGAGAAAATAGCCAGCATAGGACTCTCCTCCTTTCTCACCTTCATCTAGAGTGTTACTGATTCACAGGGCAGCCTGAGCCAGGGGGCAGTCACCTGTTTTGTCAGAGAAGGCACCATGATTCAGGACTGTGTACCAAATTATCCCCTTTTTCGAAGCGAACTAATTTCTAGGAGTTATTACCATAATGTATTTGCCTCCAAATGTGGCCATCAGAATGTTCGGTTGCCTCAGCTAGATTTCTTTGTATGAAATGAGAGCATTCTCTTCTTTATTGAAATGAATGACTCCTTGCAGTTTTGACGTTGGAAGTCACATCTCCGTTAGTTATGAGAGAATCAAAGTTTAGGCAAAGTTCGCACAGGAACTCAAACAGTACCAACACTTCATCCGATGATTAGCTATAGTCATATAGTCACGTATTGTTATAACTGCGCCACTTTTTAGTTTTGATATAAATGGAACGCATAATGTCAAACTATTATAATGATTATTACAAAATTTTGGAAACTTACTTTCTGAGCAACTCATTCATTTCTGTTTGATTTATTTATTCATTCCTAGTTGTTAGCTTTTGATGTTCTTGAACCTCAACAATTGGGGCCTTAAGTCCACTTCGTTAGGAAAGGCAGGTAGCAAAATTGGGGCTGCAGATCCGGGCTGAACTAAACCATTCCCTTCCAGGAAGTGTCGCAGCGGGACGAGAGCATGTGTGTCGCAGGTGGGCGGGAAGTGGGTCCGGGAGTGGCTACGCCTCTGCTGCTAGCCAGCTGTGCGACTCCACGCAACTAGTTGACCTCTTTGGGTCCTTCTACCCATATTTTTACAAAAAAATGGACTGAACTCACATTTTCAAAATTTCACATTGTAACAATTTAATATTTTACAATCTGTTTCTTACCACAGTGTCCTCTCCACAGCTTCCCATAATCCTTTACCTCTGCGTAGTCCCTTTAGGGCACAACAGTTATAAACATTCAAACACCTTCCCTGCTTACTGACGCTGCATGTAAGGTCTTCATCTAACTGTTCTGGGAAAGATCTAAATAAAAAGGGCCAGTTTGAGCTCCTTTGGGAAAATTTAACCCAACAGGTTTTCCTGTTGATCTCCGGTTACCTGAACCCATTCCTCGGCTCTTTAAAAACCCTCCTGAAAAGAAAAGAGAAAGTTGAAACTACAAATGCCATCAATCAAAGCTGGGAATACACACTCCCCCCCCCCCGCCCCCCCCTGAATGCAGTCCGCCGAAAGTCAGGTCGAGGCACCCGGCAACCTGCCTGAGAGAAACCCGGGTGTCCGCCCGGTTTCTAAGCCAAGCCCCGGCCCGGCTCCTTTAAATCGGTGCTGAGCGTGAGGAGGATGCTGAGCGACGCCGGCGGGGTGGGCGTGGCCTCAGCCGTCACCTGTTCCGAGGCGGGCATGCGCACTGCGGGGAGGCGGGGCGCGGTGGGCGGGGCAGGCGCGCGGGGCTGCACGCTCACATCTGCTCCTCCGCGGCTCCGGGCGGCGGGGCGGCGAGGCGGCGCGGGGAGTTGTCTTCTGCAAAGGTTGCCTGGCGTGTCCAACATGGAGGAGGCACCGGCCGCGGGCGTCACCTGCGAGCGGGACTGATCCCCGCCTGTGGTTCCGGGCGGCGGCGCGGGTCCCGAGCCCAGGGACTCAGCTGCCTGCACGCCGCGCGGCGGACCCCGGCTCCGGCCGCTCCTCCGGCCGCCGGCTTCCTGGCGGGGACGCAGCGCGAGGAGGAAGCGCGGCGGCCCGAGCCTCGCTGAGCCATGGGCAATGAGGCGAGCTTGGAAGGGGAAGGGCTCCCCGAGGGGCTGGCGGCCGCGGCGGCGGCGGCGGCCGGAGGAGGGGCCGGCGGGACGGGGAGCCCCCTGCGCGCCGCGATCCCGGCCGGCATGGAGGCGGACCTGAGCCGGCTGAGCGAGGAGGAGAGGAGACAGATCGCCGCTGTCATGTCAAGGGCGCAGGGGCTGCCCAAGGGAAGCGTTCCCGCGGCCGCTGCGGAGCCGCCTTCCATGCACAGGCACGCACAGCATGATGTATATGTCCGGGCATATATGTACAGCCCTTGCACATATGTGCCAGCACGGCAGTACATATATGTCGTTTCCGTTCATTTTATTCTCCCCGGTGGGGTGGCGATAACGAAATTACAAGCCGCCTTTCTGATGGGCAGAATACAAATGATGCATTGTAGAGTTTCTGGTGGGATAGTCAAGGGTAGCATCCTTGGGACTGTGATTTTAGGTTGTGATTTGTGGCCTTTTGGAACCTTTCCCCCTAGGATGGCGTGGAGAGACGCCCTCCGGTGTTTTACTAATCTGGAAGTGTTCCATTAATACAAAACAGACGTGTTGGAAATGGATAGATATGGGTGTTTACCTGCCTCTGTTTAGACCTCCTCAGTCATTTTGGGGCCTTTTTCTTTGTAAATGGTGTCTAAATGTTTCTGAAACAATACCATTAATTCCCTGGAGGTGATTTGTCCTTCCTTTCCATCCCATCCCCAGAGGAGAACAGGAGCTGTTTAGGTAGAAGGTATAAAATGAATTCATCTTTTATACTCAATGTGGGGCCCTAAAATATGTTGTAGCATTAAGCAGATGGTTTGGTCACAGCAGAGCAGGTGCTGTACATGTATTTCTGAATTGGCATATGCTATTTTTTAAACCACTGCTCTTTTATATACAAAAGTGCTTTACAGTTTATAGAAGAACATGTGGATTTGTGTTATCTTAAAATTAGTTTCCGGTACATACTTTTAAAGACAAAGCTAATAAATGACTAACTTGCACAGGCAGTTAAGAGTTAGTGTGTAATAATAGCATTCATTTCCGTCTCTAGCTCTCAGTCCTAATAAATTAGTTGTTTTCTAATTAGAGGCTAAGAGGGTATAATTATTGTGCCTGCCCTGCCTTTATTATTGTAAACACATCCTTTAACTCCCCCCCCATAGAGAATAGTTCTCTATTCTCTATCCATGGTCCTGAAACCAGTCCTGCTTTATAGTAACTGAAGGGGAACCTACAATTCTCATTTGAGTTACTGGAAATATGAAAGATCTGGATATATAGGTGTAGATTCTTATAATATACTTCATAAAATAAAAATATTTTAACTTAGGAACTATCATATGCATATGATTGTCTCAAATAATTACAATATTAAATTTAAATAGGAGAAATGTAAAATGTGTTGTGGATACATAAAATGTTTTGGGGCAATATTTTTCATATAAAATCCTAAATGCCTAAAACTTATCAGGTAGAAACCCAATTTTCTTTAAATGAAACCACCACTGCTAGTTAAGCTAGCTCCTTATATTGGATATGTTGTCTGTGTTTTTAAACTAGTAATATATTGGGCTATTTCTTTGGTAAAAAGCCCTTGTTATTCATTTCCTTAAGTAGTACAGCTTATATGATATGTACTGTTTTTCTCTACTGATGAAATTTAACTTGAAAAGTATTTTGAATGGTCATACACTACATTTTCATAAGATAATAACGAAGCACAATATTTCTATTAACCTTTTAGAAATGTATGCCTGTTCTACAGTTTTTCCTAAGAGGCACAAGCAACAGGTTTAACGTGCTGGTTACAAATACCAAGAAAAGTGTGAGCTTTGATTTCTAAATTCCTAACTTTTCTTCTTTCAGAGGATGTCTGAAGGATATTATTTCAGCCTATGAGACCATGATGTTTTATGCACTATTTGTATCAGACAGCGTACTTTTAAAACTCTCCATTGATAATTTTATGGTAGAGTTCTTATTAATAGGTAATCTGTGGCTTATTTGTTAAAGCTTCATCTAAATATATAAACAATACATTTCTAATTTTTATAACCTGCTTATATTTTACTGAAAGATTTCTACAAGAGGCACATAATTTTTGGAAAGTTATTATCCCCGTAGGTAATAACCAAAGGAATACTTGGTTTATCATTCAAATATTTAGAAACATTAATTTAAGCATATGTGAGAAAGTATATCCAAATTATTTGAAGTTTTAAGAGATTAAGTGCTGTGAATTAAACACGGTCAGGTTTAACTTTTTAAAATCTTTTTAAGAAATAAGGGTTGAGAGCCCAGGGACCTAGGTTCTTATTCTATTAATTTTAACTGACTCATGGTAAATTCTAAGTGCTTCTCAGTCATATGTGCCTCAGTTTCCTTGCCTCTAAATAAGGCAGGTGATGTTTGTCTTACCTATCTTTTAAAGTCATTGTGAGGATCAATTAAAAATAGAGACGAATGTTTTGTTTGAATTTTAATATGATGAAACCCTATAAATAAAATAGTAATATCAATATCAGCAATGAATGGCAGTGGCAGTGATGGCTACAGACAAGTTGTATGTTGAGTTACTCATTATTATGAATTAATTTGATGTATCTATATTTTACATATGGGACAGTCAATGCAATATGGTGGAAATACACCCCCCCCCCTTCCCCTCTAGGAATCAGGACACCATGTTCCTGTGCCTAATTTTATAACCTTGGATTAATCTCCTAGCCTCTTTAAGCCCTAGTATCCACTACAGTATAAAAATGAATTCCTGTAGTTGCTTATATTCCTAATGTAAAATTTTATGTGACTCAGCACTGTCAAGTGAAGTGTCATTTTCTGTTGTGTTACATTTAACAAAATATTTTAGCATTCCAGCTGCTTTTACATTCTACACTTGACTACATGTGTACCTCATTTGTAGTGGAATGATTTTTTTCCTGCTAACCTACAAAAGAAAAATTCTAATGTGGAATGACAGTAGTAAAATAGTGATGCTGTATAAAGCATGGGTAGTTACAAGCTAGAAGTTACAGGTTACAAATGAAATGCTCCTGGATTTTTTATTCATCGTAGACCCAGGGAAATGCCATTTTATTACTTCTTATACTCATTCTTTTTACAGCTACAGATATGTCATGTGAAAGGGCTTACTAAAACCCACTTCTGATTAATAGAATATTTTATAAGAATTCTGAGTTACTCAATATTTTCTTTAGCATTCCTTTGGCCCTCCCCTACTGGCTAAACACTACCATTACCTGTTTTTCTTCCTAGAGCAGCAGGCCAAGTCCAGGATCTAAAAAGAATATGGAATGCTGCCATTTATATCTCAGGAGGCCTGTAGAAGAATTTGAAGTAGAAAGACTTCAAGAAACATTAATCCAGAATAATACAAAACCTTCCATGTTCACTCATTTGTTCACTCATTGTTACTCATTCATCAATTATTAATGCTCATCTACTAGTTACCAGGTTTGGTTCTAGTGATGCAACCAAACATTGTCCAGGAGTTCATAGTCAAGTGAACAAGACACAGATTGCATTTTAGTCATTTTTTTTTTTTTTAACTGAACAACTGTTACACTAAACAAAAATTCACCAAAAAACCACAATTTGCTAAGACAACTTTATATATTTTTTGGTATTAAGCCTGAATTTTCTTTTTTAATTTAATTTATTTTTTACCATCACCATTTATCCCCTCTATGCCCTCTTCAATGATTGTTTTTCTATTTCTCATTCCAAGATCTCCATGTTTTATGTTTATTTACATAATGATAGCAACTAAGACTAAGTTTAAGTTGTAGGGCAATCCTTATAGCTATATAGATATTTTTTCACAGAGGGAGTCTATAATACAATACAACTTATATTTGTAGGAAGTACATGCCTTTACAATTTTTGATCCAAGATGCTTTAAATTTTGTTTTTTATTGTTACCATAAATAGTTGATACTCATGAAGTTTATTTTTTATTTGTTCAATACATAATGTTGGATTAAGTGAAATAATATCACAAAACAGTTATTAAATGTAATAGTATTTTCAATAGAGGACAATTTAGTGAAATTAAGGATAGATTTTTTGGTACTCTGTTTAAAAGTAGATATCTAGGCTTCTGTGCAAGGGAGCCAATTCAATGAAATGTCTAAATAATTACTTATAGGGTAGTCACTTGTGTAACAGAATCTTGAAGCATATGCCCTTCAAAGGAGTGTTCTATTTTAATTGAGTGTGGGACATTTCTAGAATAACATAAAGATCTAAACAGTGGAACGTTTTTGAAAATAATCTATTATAGGTTTACTATGGCTTTTTCTGCCATCATATGGAAGAGGGAACATAGGGAGGCCTATAAAGAAACATTCAAAATTATTTTCCCCAAATGAAAATATGTTGCACTGAATTTTAAAACATATCTCAGAACGGTTGGAATTAATATAGGTATTAATTTTTCTTGTTTAAGTAAGTGCTTCAGAGACATGGTAATATCTAAAGTTTTGTAGCTTTTTTCCTGGAGGAAATTGCCAGAACTAAGAATTTTGTTTATTCATCTTTTATTAAAAATCACTTTGTGTATGTATTGCCATTTATAGATTATTTTCTTTCTGACCCTTTCCTAATTAGAAGTAATACTTCAGTGTTTCTTTGTACTATGCTTTATATTATTAACTGGTAAATGATCTGAAATTTAAAATTTAGTTTCTGCATGAGCAGGTAAATTTTGATAAAACAAGTTAAAACCTGTAGAACTTTATTACAACCATCTCATATATTAAGTGCTACTGAGTCACTGTTTTTCTCTCCTTTTTTCCTTTTAATTAAAAAGAAGTAAATCTTTTCCAAAATGTAAAAGCTACACATATTAAACAAAATATGTGTAATTTAATTTTTTCTATAATTCTAATGTAGCATAATACTAGTTTCAAATTTATCAGTAAAGAATGGCTTTCTCAAAAATTAATGTATTTAATTTTTGACTAAAAGTATATATAAGAAACAGCTATTTCAGATCTTTAACTTATTTAAATTTGATCTTGTTACCAAAACTATTTCAGAAAACCAATTTTGTATATTTGTCTATGAGTTAAAAGATATATTGCAAATTATTTCTTACATTTTAAACTTGATGTCAGTAAATAATATCACTACTACTAATAAGAATGCAATAGTAAACGTTGTAGAAAACATTAAGCAAGATCATGTGTTTTCTTCATCTAAGGAAGTGAGCAATACTTTTCAAAAGTGAGGCCATAGCTAGCTCCTTGCTATTTGCATATAGCAGGCTATATCTGAAGATGTTTTAAGCATCTATTGTTACCTTGCAGAGATCTCACATTAAGAATCAGCTTTTAGAAAAAAATAATTAAATGATATTTTTCTACAGCAAAGATGGAACTGTTTCTCAAAAATTGCTAATTAAGTAGGAATTTTTATTCTATAAAGTTTAATATTTAATGGATATTACCCTTTTAGACAGAATAGGGTAAAATTGACTAGATGATCCACTTTCTCAGAGTCCCTGTTAAATGTAACCTTTACTAGAAACTCCTGATGTCACATTGTAGGCTTTATGTAACTAATGTAAATTGTCATAATCAAGTAAAAACAAAAACAACAAAAAACAGTTGTGTGAACTCCCACATTTTAAAATTAATATTTTTACTTCTCAGTGCTGCTAGTATTTGGGAGACTAACATTCTTTGACCATAACTTTTGATGAAAAATGATGCACCTTGTGAAATTAATGCACTGTAATGTAGTGTTGTATTGATTTACTGAGTTAATATGTTTAGTTAGGTTTTAACTATGGCCAGATTCTATTAAGTGTAAATCTAAGTTATTTTTATTATTAATGCTTTCTAACTAGTTATCTTAATTTTTCACCACTCATAGTAGCAGTATTGTATTTTCCCCGTTTCCTTTGCCTTCTTGTTGAAAAATCTTTCTTTATAAAGAAAGTAATAAAGGCATTAAAGGTTTTATGATCACTTACAGGATGCTACAGAAATGCATCTTAGTTATATTTATATATTTATAGTTTTGAAGATTTAAGGAAGTTATGGCTTTTGATATTACTTTCAGTTGTGAGAAATTTCATCATTTCACTTCTTTTTGTTTCACTCTTCTAGGAAACAAGAGTTGGATAGTAGTCACCCTCCAAAACCACCAGGAAAACCGCCGGACCCTGTGCGTCCAGCTCAGCCTGGTCTCAGTAAAAGTAGAACTACAGACACTTTGAGGTCAGAGCAGAAATTGCCTGGAAGGAGTCCTTCCACTATTAGTTTGAAAGAATCAAAGTCCAGAACTGATGTTAAGGAAGAGCACAAGTCTGGTATGATGCCTGGCTTCCTCTCAGAGGTTAACCCTTTAAGTGCTGTCTCCTCTGTTGTAAATAAATTCAATCCTTTTGATTTGATATCAGACTCTGATGCATCCCAGGAAGACGCCAAGAAACAAAAACTAGCTCAGAAGGAACAAGGAAAACCTGAGGGAATCACAAAGCCTCCATCACAACAACAGTCACCCAAGTCGATTCCTAAGCAGCAAGGACCTGTGAGGGCCCCACCTCAGCAGGATGGCTCTCCCAAATCAATATCTTCTCAGCAAGCAGAAAAAATGAAATCACAACCTCCAGGGACAGGAAAGCCAATTCAGGGACTTACCCAGGCTCCTCAGACAGACCAGACAAAATTGCCATTTCAAAGAGATGCAACTAGGCCTCAGACTAAACAGTCAGACACAGTAAAGGGAGAGTCACTCAAACCCTCACTGCAAAGCCCATCCAAACCTCCGACTCAGCAAGTAAGTCCTGGAAAACCTCCAGCCCAGCAGCCTGGACCTGAAAAAATTTCCACACCACAGCCTGGACCTGCAAAATCCTCAGCTCAGCAACCAGGGCTAGCGAAGACCCTAGCTCAACAGCCAGGGACAGCAAAGCCCTCAGCTCAGCAGCTCACAGCAAAACCCCCAGCCCAGCCACCAGGGGCAACAAAGCCTGCAGCTCAGCAGCCTGGGCCAAAGTCTCCAGCTCAGCCTCCAGGACCAGCAAAGCCCCCTGCCCAACAGATGGGGCCACCAAAATCCCCAGCTCACCAACCTGGGCCACAGTCTGCAGCTCAGCCACCGGGGCCTACAAAGACTCCCGCACAGCAAGTTGGGCCAGTGAAGTCTCCGGCTCAGCAGCCTGGGCCAGGAAAGACTCCTGCTCAACAGCCTGGCCCAGCAAAACCCTCAGCTCAACAGCCTGGCCCTGCAAAACCCTCATCTCAACAGCCTGGCCCAGCAAAGCCCCCGCCTCAACAGGCTGGCCCTGCAAAACCTTCAGCTCAACAATCTGTCCCAGCGAAACCCTCAACTCAACAGCCTGGCCCAGCAAAACCCTCAGCTCAACAGCCTGGCTCAGCAAAGCCCCCACCTCAACAGCCTGGCTCAGCAAAGCCCTCAGCTCAGCAATCTACAAAACCAGTAAGCCAAACAGGAGCTGGGAAACCACTGCAGCCGCCGACTTCTCCATCTGCAGCCCAGATTCCAGTACAAGGCCTCCCTAAAACCATCTGTCCTCTTTGCAATACCACTGAACTTCTGTTGCATGTTCCAGAAAAGGCCAATTTTAACACATGCACTGGATGTAAAACCACTGTGTGTAGCCTCTGTGGTTTTAATCCCAATCCTCATATAACTGAGGTGAGTACATTTATTCACTGTGTCCATGTCTTAAACCATTTTACCATCTTCCTCACAGGGTGCTTCCTTTAATGACTATAGGATAGGGATGGCATTGTTTTCCTCTGGTTCTTTCCTTCTTTCTCTCCTTCTTGCCTCTTCTTTTTCTTTTCTGCCAATTTTAAGTTAGATTTTTAAAAATCCTTTTGTTCAATAATAAGCTGAAAATATTGCCACAATTTCTGATAAATTTGGCATATAAAGCAAATATGAATTGATTGAAAGATGCTGAGCATTTGCTCATTGCACTCTGTAAGGGCCACACTATTTATTATTTACTATATAGTGCTATTACTTTAAATCATGCTCCTACCTACCAAAATTATAATACTTAAATGGGGTCATATTTGTCCTGAGAAAAACACAATGTTTTCAAATACTAAATAGATTTTTAATGTAAAGTTCAGTAGACTTTTTCAAATCACACATTTCCTTGACAGAGATTTTGATATCCCCTGTGAAGGCATGCTTCCCTCATTAGTTGAGAGTTCTTAACAACAGCATAAGTCAGATCATAAAATGCAGAAGTCATTAGAGAAGGTTCAACATTGATGGGTGTCTTCTCAGAAGGACCATAGTTTATATCTCCCAAGTCTTTGGGCAAGCCTTCTTGACATATCAGATTATAAAGGGCTGGTAGTGCCACAGATGAATTCAAGGTTGTTTATTTTGGTTGAGGATAGAAAAGTAATTCTCAGCCAGTCATGGTAAAAATTTGGGGACATTGGCAGGGGAGGGACACAAAGCGCCAAATAGTAGAAAAACTCAGAAATTCTCTGGAATTAAGAAGTAATACAGTGAAGCACGGATGTGCTTCAGTGGTTGAGCATTGGCCCAGGATCCAGGCGATCGGGGTTCGATTCCCAGTCAGGGCACATGTCTGGGTTGCGGGGCTCGATCCCCAGTCGGGGGCGTGCAGGAGGCAGTCGATCAATGACTCTCTCATCGCTGATGTTTCTATCTCTCTCTCTCCCTCTGCTTTCCTCTCTCTGAAGTCAATAAAGACATATTTAAAAAAAAAAAAGTAGTACAGTGAAGATAAGATAATAACAAAGTGAGATTAAAGAGGCTTAGTATCTAAAAGAATGTATTTTTAAAAGAAATCTGGTAGCCCCTACCTGGTGAGAAGGCACGGAAACCGTGTAGTCTGTCTGGAGGACGCTGTGGGTGGGCCCTGTGCCTTATGTCTGAAACAGCCCAGGAAAACAAAACAAACAAAAAACAAAAATGACAGCAGGCAATGAAGGATTATGTGATTTAAACAGCCCTGAGAGAGGAGACTTGTATACCTTTGTTATAAAGGAAATCTATGTTACGATGATAACAAGAATGAGGATTATTGGTAGCTGTTATGTTAGTTTGCATACGTGCGGTGATGCAAGATGAAACTGTGCATTTAAAATGTGTCAACCTCTTATTATTTTCTAAAGTATCTTTTAATGAGAAGTCATGTTGAGTACCTTAACTTTTTAAATGTCATTCAAAAATGATAAAAGTGTAATTAATAAGAACACGCTGCTTTCAAGTTATGGAGGAAATCAGATTATAAGTAGTTTATGTATTTGTAGCTTTTTAAATGTTGGAAAAGGTATGTTTCTGCCTATAATCTACCATCTTATAGGAATGCCCAGTAATAATGACTTCAAACAGTAGATTATTACTTTGTAAAGCCTTTTCTATGTTTTTATGGCAATTTATAAGATAGAAATATGCAGTAAAACATTCAATCGGCATACAGGGTGGGCCAAAAGTATGTTTGCAGTTTTTTTGTTGTTGTTAATCCTCACTGGAGGATATTTTTTCCATTGATTTTTAGAGATAGTGGGAGGGAGGGAGGGAGGGAGAGGGAGAGAGAGAGAAACATTGATGTGAGAGAGAGACATCAATTTGATTTGTCTCCTGCACGCAAAGATAAGGGCTGGGGATCAACTGTGCAACCCAGGTACATGCCCTTGACTGGGAATGGAACCTGTGACCCATCGGTGCACAGGTTGATGCTCTAACAACTGAGCAACACAGGCCAGGGCTAGGTTTACAGTTGTGAGTATGCAAAGCAGAGAGTTTATTCCTGTATTATCATTTATTAATTATTGTATTATTTTCCAGACGAACAACTGTAAACCCACTTTTGCCTCATCCTGTATATTATTTGAGTACATACCATATGGAAGACATTTTACTACCTGCTTTGTGGGATATAAAATTAACTAAAACATAATGCTGGTCTTAACATGATCAAAATGCACTAGGTTAGATAATTACATGCACAAGGAAATATAATATGTGGTCAAATGATAATGGCTGTGAGATATGAACAAATATTGTTTACTTAAGAGTAGGAGGTGTCATTTCCAGTGGGTGAGATTAAGGAAAGCTTCGTGGAGAAAATGGCATTTGAAATAGGTATATAGGGCTGGATACTATTTCAACAAATAAAGGACAGGAAAGGCTATCATGATTTGTTCCGAGGCCTAGAGCCAGACTAATGCAGGGAGTATTTATGGAATCAGAGATAAATCTAGGTTGACTGAAGTGGTGGTGAAGAAACAGGCAATGACATTAGAGAAAAGTTGAAGTCAGATTTTGGGCTTCTACATTTAGCAGGTGGTGATGAGCACTCTGCTTTATGAAACTTGCCTTGACTAATGTAGCTATACCTTCAATCCTTCATTAATTTTAGAAATTTGTATCAAATACCTAGTTGTGAAGCACAAATGAGTGCTATGAAAAAATCAAGTATTCATTAGATATAGAGTCTTCCTTCAACCAGAAGATAGGGGAAATAAAAGTTGTATATGAGAAAGAAAAAATATATTTACATATATATGTGAGTGTGAAAAGTAACGTTGTATAGGGCTTTATAGTTCACATAGTTCTTCCTGAGTTGTCTTATCAAAATTAAATTTCTAAATAGTTCTATGGGCATATATTTTGTTTTCTCTGTTATATTAATGAGAAAATTGGTGTTCTAGTGGTTACTATGGTTACTAGGATTACCCTGAAAGTAAATAGTCAAGCAGAACCCAAACCAAATCTTCTGATTCCAATCTTATTTTGTCATGGTAGGAGAGACATAAAGTGCTATGAGGTCAAAGGAAGTATCTGTCACTGTCAGCAGGGGCTATCACTACTATCTTCATGAAAACAAATATTTGAGCTGGAACTGGGAAGAAAAGAATTTGGACACACATGAAAGGAGCTGGGAATGTGGGGGGGGGGCAGGTAGAGGGCTTCACTTGCAATAAAGGAAACATCCCCATATTGATGAGATGAGCTTGGGCGAGTCATTTACACTTTCTGTGACATTGATGTTATTTGAAAAATAACATGTTCTCTGTCAAACACATTGGGTTGTCAGGAGGATTAACTGAAAGCTTCTATGAGGAGGTATTTTTAAATATAGGAAATGCTTTTGAAGTTATGTCATAAAGCAACATGGATATTGTATCTTAAATAGATTTGACTTTTAAAGTTTAATCTCAATTTGTTTTTCATGTAGATATAGAATCATAAATTGTTGGGTTCTGAGCTTGCAATCAAAAGCCATTTGATCCTATAGTCTTAATAGTAACATTTCATTTTAACTTTCATTTTTTTCCTGTAAAGGAAAATGCAATCCAAATTCTGATTCTGGACCCTAGGAATGCACCTTCCCTAATTCTGCTCACCAAGTGGCTAGTTCCTCAAACTCCTGAGTTATTATGAGGTCAGAGTTAGCAAGTTTGAGCTCTGGGTAGAGACTGAGAGCTTCTGTTTTAAGAGATAAGATAGATGAAATTATAGGAAAGATCACTAATTCAAAACTGTTATATATATTATGAGAAAGTTAACTTCTCTGCATAATCCAAAGAGGACCACACATTTTGGGTGAAATTTTCCTGAAATATTCAAATTGAGTGAACAGTTTTTCTGTGCAGGACAGGGAAAGAGGCTGAACTTTCTTAAGCACTTTAATTTATATAAATTTATTATTTTTAAGTTTGATGTTTATATGCAGTAACTTGGGTAAAATAGAATACTGGTCTCTTGTATCACTCCTTGAAAGGACTAGGAGAATTTCTCTGATGTTTTTTGTTACTAACACATCAGAATTATGACTATATTTGCTTATGAACATCCTGGCTCTTAAATGTCTACCGGGTCTCGGGGGAAGGACTGGAAAGGAACCAACACTCAGAGAAGAGCTTTAGGGAAGGGAACTTGCACTTCCTTAATTAAATTGGCCAGTTTTCCCCCACCCCTGCCAGACACACACACACACACACACACACACACACACACACACACACACAAAACAACCTTTAGACAACCCAAGTTTCTGTGTGAGGAGGATGGTGTTTAAACACACACACACACACACACACACACACACACACACACACACACAAAACAACCTTTAGACAACCCAAGTTTCTGTGTGAGGAGGATGGTGTTTAAATTAACTGTCCTCTCTGGTAACTGTCAAGATGGGTGCTTTTCCAAATAAACCTTAAGAATTGACTGGTTCCAAGCCTAGAATTTGATGCCAAGAGGAGTTTATAGCTATATCTCTTCTCGCCAGTCCATTAATGGAATAAATCTCAACAATGCAGGCTCTCTCTTTGGGCTTGCTTTCTGATACAGAAACAATATTTGCTTTCTAATTAGTAACATGGGTGTTTTGTTGTTTTTGTTATCGCTGATTTATTTGTCTCTTTTGATGTGTAGCCTGGGGCACAGTAGATTTAGGGACAGATCTAAAGATTTGTCCCTGATGTCTGATAATTCTCCTGGCTCTTACGAAATTTTGTAATATACGAAATGACTTGTTATTTTTTCCGAATGTTGATGATGAACTGTTAGTGATGAAAGTTTTTTTGTGTGTCGTAATATTTTTGATTATTATGGCCCATATGTTAATAAGTCTTTTAGCTGAATCCAGATATTTTATTAAACAAAAATATGACCATATTTTAGCAGCTAAAAAAATCCTAAAAAACAAACACAGACTTGCATGTAAACTCTCTCCATTTATTAAAAATCAAAACAAAAAACGACTGAAGTTCTTCAGGTTGGTCAGATGGTTTAGCTTACCACCTCTTAGCTCTATAGGCCTGCCGCTTCTCCATTTCTAATAAGATAAACTGGGGGAGGAGGCTCTGTTAAGAAGAGCTGGTGAAAAAAGACTAGAGCTATGTGAAATGTCAGGAAGCTGGAACCTGTGGAGAAAGCAAGCCAGTAAGACATTTCTGAAAGAAATTCTTTCTAAGGAATTTTCAGAAAAGTGGACAGTCTCTGTTTAGTTGCTTGCCGTTTTAGCACAAAGGTCTTTTGTCACCCTGAATTCTAAGTAAAGACTGCAACACAGTTCATCTTTAAAAGGAGGGCTGAGAACACACATGTTCATCTCCTCTCTCCATGGGTCCCACTTTTTAAAAGATTGAAAGTATAGTAGTTCCAGAATATGGCAGAGACCACCAATAGCATAAGTTGGCATGTTGAAGAATTCTTAGAAGTTAGAAAGAGGATAGGAAGGAGCCAACAAAAAAAGAGCCAAGGAAACCACTGTACAAGTGGCCGCCTGAGGGAAATCTCAGTGAAATTCTAAGCCTGATATCAACACATACAGAAAGCAGAAGTGGGTCCCAGGCAGCATGACTCAGCAGTTGAGCCTTGACCTAGGATCCAGGAGATCACAGTTCCATTCCTGGTCAGGGCACATGCCCAGGTTTTGGGCTCTGTCCCCAGTAGGGGACGTGCAGGAGGCAGCCAATAATGACTCTCATCATTGATGTTTCTCTCTCTCTCCCTCCCTCTCCCTTCCTCTCTCTGAAATCAATAAAGATGTATTTTAAAAAAAAAAGAAAGCAGTTGTGGGTAGTGATCAAATAATAAATTAAAGAATTACAGTAGGAAAAATATATGACAAGTGGACTCTCCTAATCTCCAATGTGAGGACAGGTAGAGAGAAGCCTTACTGTTTTCCCCACAAGCTAAAGCTAGAGAATTCTCCCAGTGAAGAGATGAGCTGCCAGAGAAAGAACCATCGTGAGAAAAATAGGGCCTTCAAAAGAAGTTTAGAAGTAATGCTCTTCTCCCAAACAAGACACTACTCAACCAGGAGTCAAATGCATTCCATCTGTTAGCACCTTAGTAAAGCTGTCCTTACTCGGACCCCAACCCTCTACTGTTCTATTTCCTCTCATTCAAAGGAGAGGACTAATGAGAAAGCAGACCTGTCCACAAATACAGAAAAAACTACTATTGATTACCTCTACTAAATAATGGAGACATTCACTACAAATGAATGGTTTGAAGAGACTAATTTGACATTTTAGCAGTAATACTACATGAAAGACACAGATGAACTAGTGAAAAATGAAACAAAAGAAAAAAACACCTGACCTCATAGAAAAGAGTTCATTTAAGAAGCATAAGGAACTTATAAAAATTCTTATTATTCCTGAGAAATACTTAAGAGGATAGCTCTTCAATAACTGCCAGATTCAAATTTCAGTGAACTGATTGAGGGTAAAAATCTGCCCAGTTGATGGTCTGGAAAAGAAAGACCTAGAAATTTCCCAGATAATAGAGCTAAAAGACAATAAAAAATTACTCAACTACTTACTAAGCACCTACTATGTTTCAGGTACTGTTCTAGACTAGGGATATAGCAGTGAAAAAAAATAGATAAAAATCTTCCCTCAGGGAACTTGTTTTTTAGTAAGAGTGACAAATAAATAAAACATATAGTGTGATAGATGGTAGTAGGTGTTATGGAGAAAAATGCAGTAAGAGAAGATTATGGCATAGACCAACGGAGGGGTGGGATGGGGTGGTGGGGTTCCCTCTTTCATTGGTGGATTAGAGTTTGGGAGTTGATGCATGACTTGAAAATATGGAAATTTTAGTGGTGACTAAAGGTCTATCTAATTTGTCTGTATAATCCTAACTGAAGCTGGAGATTTGAAGGGGGGAAGTGGGGATTGGTAAGGAAGGAAAGGGTAAGAATGTACCCAGGAATGTGTAGAATTCTGAGATTCCCTTCTTTACTCCTTCCTTTATTTTTTATTTATTTTTATCTTTATTTTTTATACATTGGTTACCAGTGTACAGTTTAATGGTTAGACAATCATAGACTTTACATAGTGTTCCCCTTGATATTTCCAGCATCCCAAATGGTACCACACATAGTTATCAACATAAAATTGACTATTTCCTATGCTTTACTTCCCGGTCACTTCTTTTATTGATGTGGAGACTGGGGATGGGGTTTGTCTCCAGTATGGAGATCTCTTTCTGGACTGCTGCCCATGGAGTTGTAGACATTTTTGGAAGGTCGTTATCTATAAGTCTGGGAGCTCTGGGGCTCAAAGAGACATATTAAAAATCATGGAGCTCGGCCAGGCATGGCTCAGAGGTAGAACATTGACCTAGGATCCAGACGATCGGGGTTCAATTCCTGGTAAGGGCACATGCCTGGATTGTGGGCTGCAGTCAATCAGTGACGCTCTCATCATTGGTGTTTCTGTCTCTCTCTCTCCCTCTCCTTTCCTCTCTCTGAAATCAATAAAGATATATTTTTTAAAAAATCATGGAGATTATATCTAGAGCTCTAATAGGAGTTCTAGAAACAAGACTAAGGAGACAAGCTCTAGGACAGTTTTCAGATCTAAACAAAGATTGAAGTCTTCAGATTGTACAGCCCCACCAATGACCAGGAAGGACTGATCAAGTGACTGATGGATGTATCCTGGTGAAATACTATATTCCCAGGATAACGAGACTCCACAGAGTAAAGCAATATTATCTACAGAAAATGAGAAATCAAGTGGCTGTAATACTCATTATCCACACAGAAAACAGCAGATAGGGTGCACTTGAAATTTCTAAGATGGTGATAAGATAAAATCAGTATCTAGGCAAGATATTAAGAGAGGGTGAGGGCAGCTTAGGAATTTTTCCCACGTGAAAGAATGCATAACAATCACCA
Organism: Miniopterus natalensis; assembly: GCF_054644295.1. NCBI lineage: Eukaryota > Metazoa > Chordata > Mammalia > Chiroptera > Miniopteridae > Miniopterus > Miniopterus natalensis. The sequence continues at coordinate 51,955,006 of NC_142090.1, read as the reverse complement.
CCATTCTATCTATTTAAACATTTGTCTATATGTAATGTATACATGTATAAATGTGTATGTATGTGTGTAAGTGTGTGTGTATCTATCATCCATCGATAGATATCGTGTATATATATATATCATCTATCTATCATCTATCTATCATCTATCTATCATCTATCTATCTATCTATCTATCTATCTATCTATCTATCTATCTATCTATCTATCTATCTATCATCTATCTATCATCTATCTCTATCTATCTATCTATCTATCTATCTATCTATCTATCTATCTATCTATCTATCTATCTATCTATCATCTATCATCTATCTATCATCTGTCTATCTATCTATATCTATCTATCTATCTATCTATCTATCTATCTATCTATCTATCTATCTATCTATCTATCTATCTATCTATCCATCATCTATCTAATCTATCTATCTATCATCTCTATCTATCATCTATCTATCTATCTATCTATCTATCTATCTATCTATCTATCTATCTATCTATCTATCATCTATCTATCATCTATCTATCTATCTATCTATCTATCTATCTATCATCTATATCTATCATCTATCTATCATCTATCTATCTATCTATCTATCTATCTATCTATCTATCTATCTATCATCTATATCTATCATCTATCTATCTATCTATCATCTATCTATATCTATCAACTATCTATCATCTATCATCTATCTATCATCTATCATCATCATCATCATCTATCGATAGATATCACAATAACTGTAGGTGTTCCTCTATTAAAATGGATAGTAAAGAAAAAGAATGGGATGGAATAGCTGACTATGCCTCAGAAATGAAGAAAACTAGAATGACATTAAATCACTGTTTTCCAAAATGTGATTGCATAAGTGATGGAATGTGAGATGATATTAGATGGTACACAAACCAAACTCAAAAAGTTATATATTATTTTATTGTGTATTAAAACATATAATACAGTAAGCCTTCATTTAACTCCACTGATAGGTTCTTGGAAATGTGGTGAATTGAAGTATAATGAAACCAATTTTACCATAAGCTAATTGCTATAAACAAGAGTTAAGTTTCTTTGACATCTCATCAACATTATAACAAAAAGATGCTGAATGAAGCAACCATTATTTGAGGGCCTACTGGATATTGATTAAGGTAATCCTAAAATAGGTGAAAATATAATGTTGTCTATTGAAAAAGATGTGACTTTTATAGTAAGGTGAAAATACATAATATTTTAAATTACAATCAAAGCTTATTATTTGATGCTATAATGGCAACCACAAGAAAAAGAAGCTTTTACTTTTACTATCATAACTTTTTGTACTATTTTTTAACCTTGTAAATTTGCATTAAAATTAACACTTGAGTAATTTAAAAAATTCTGACTCATCAAATGATTAAATGATTATATGATGTGAAGGGATGGATAAAGGATTTAGATTCTTGATTTTTATATCTTCCGCCTTGGCATTCTACTTGGTGAAATGTCAAGAAATTTTGGTTCCAAAGAACAGCGATAATTTGAAATTCCTTATGCCTGTGATGCAAGTTTGGTCAGTTTTTTAATGCATTCTTTGCTTTTCACAGCCCTGTGTTGTACTTAAACTATCACCATTTTTATATGAATCCATAAAGAGAAAGTCCCTTAATTCTAAACATAAGGTTTTTAGAAGATAAAGGATATCCTTTTTCTATTTTCACATGAATTTGCTAATCCATATGTTATCATTTATAGTATTTAAAATAATACCCTGATTATAACAAAATTTATTTATCTTTATTTAAAATAGCTTTGAAAATGAATTTAAAGAAATAGAAATACTCGATTGATCTTTTAAAAATCAATATTACTTAAAAATTTTATAAGCACCATATTTGTTTAGCTCTCATTTTCGACAAGGTCCAATTTGCATCATTTCCCTCATGACTTGGATGTTCCCTTTATAAAATGATTATATACTTTTCATGCTTTACTCATAAGTTTAATCATTAGAACCAAAGCCTTTTTTTCCACATTCAGCTTTTAAATAACTAGAAGTTTCAGGCATTTTTCTGCATATTCTGCTTTTATATCTATTAAGCCCATTACACAGTATTGCAGCTGGTGTGATGATTTGTATAGTTTAGTAAGAACAGATGTTCTGCAGTGAAAGCAGATACCCACACTTAAAAAATCATTTATTGGATCAGTAACCTTAATACAGTGATGGGTTAACTTTCTTACTGTTTACATCCCTTGAGAAAAAAACATACTCGGAACACTCTCCCTATGCCATTTATCTAATTAGCTTAGATAAACATGAGTCATACAAATATGTCAAAGGTAATACATTAAAGACAAAGATGTAAATAATCTCTTCAAAGTTTATAATTACGTTCTCAAAGTTATGCCTATATCGCATTTATATGGCATCAAAGGTCTGGGTTGTAGTCCTAGCTGATATTTCAACTGTTAGCAAACTCCAAGGGTTTGAAGGTAATGGTGTTCTGTTATCGAGATGTGGTTGTCACAGGGTAGTTTTATTTACTTGCAGCAAGTAAAGGAGACAGGAGATTTACATCCAAAGCTCTGCCTTCTCCAAGGGAGGCTTAGGCATTGTGTATGTGTGCATATGTGTGCGTGCACACACACACAATTTGGTTAATTCATGTTGATTTCTTCTTTTTTTTTTGCAGTTGGCTATACTTACAGGTTGGGTTCCTCTTAAGCTTTTCCTGCTTACAGTTGCATCTGCAAAATACTGTGCTGTATTTTAACATTTAGCAAGAATAGCATTTAGTGAGACCCTTGTCCTATCTAACACTATGAATTTACTTAAAAGTGGTTCTAGGGGCTTTAAATAAGGAAGCAACAACTTCACTACAAACAGTATTTCTTGACTTTTTCTTAAGTAGGAAGGGAGACTGGTCTTCAGTCACAGGAAGAAGAGATTTTGAACACTATTCATTTCAGACTTCTCACTGGGCAATTTACATGCATTTTATCATTTAATGCTCTTTGGATAGTGTGGATATGATTCCTTAGCTCAACCACTTACTTGATTTGTGATTTGGTCAGGTCATTTTTTTTCTGAGTACTTAGTATCCTTATTTATGATACGAGACTATTCATAAAGTAAAAATCACATTTGGCTATGTAAGTGGAAGGGCTTTGAGACTGAAACGAATAGATATTTATTTTATTATTATTAATCTTTATAGAAATTCTAATAGGCAAGTAGGGCTATTGCCATCATTGTTACCTGCATTTATAGATGGAAAGCTGAGGTTAAGAATTTAAGTGACTGCCCGGCTGGTTGTGGCTCAGCGGATGAGCATCGACCTAGGATCCAGGTGATCAAGGTTCGATTCCCGGTCAGGGCACATGCCCGGGTTGTGGGCTCGATCCCCAGTCAGGGGCATGCAGGAGGCGGCGATCAATGACTCTCTCATCACTGATGTTTCTATCTCTCTCTCCCTCTCCCTTCCTCTCTCTAAAATCAAAATCAATAAAGACATATTTAAAAAAATACTAATAATAAAAATGGTCATGTCTATTTAAAAAAAAAAGGAATTTAAGTGACTTGCAGGGTCACAGAATTACTTCACAATTGATCCCATTCGAGAAGCTTGTATCTGCTGACCTAAATTTTAGCATCTTTTATTTATAGGGGACCACATTACCCTTAAATGGGCCATTTCCTACATTTCTAGATTATAGAAAGAGTATATGTGTTTGTGTATGTGTGTGTAAGTGTGTAAATTTTACATATTTTTAAAGTTAAAAAGAAATTAACCTTCTTGGGCAGGAGTTTAGTTTTGGAATTAAGTGCACGAATAATCAAGGTCCATGAGCACTGATTGTATACCTTACTCTTCACACTTGCTCAAACCCAAGTTTTATATTACTGAGTTCTCTTTTAGACTTTAAGAAAGTTGTGCGCTCCTACTCTGAGCCAGCTACTTTGTTAGATTTTGAAAAAAAACAGATGACAAAATTGATAACTTTAACTGCTCACGGTCAAGAATAAAAGTCAGTGTCTAGGAGAGTCAATAATTTAGCAAATGAAGATGGAATCTTGTGTGTAAAATAGAATATAGTAAAGTTCATATAACTGAGATCTGGTCTCACTGGGATTTAAAACAATAAACTACCTTTCCTATTATTTTTCCCTATCAAAAATACTTTAATTGCACAATAATTTATGGAAATATGACATTTCTGTCATTTGTTCAGTGAAGTCACAATTTTCAGCAGAATCCATAAGACACTTAGGAGCAGATTTCCACTTATGTAAAACAAAAGATGTGAAAGGCAGGCTTCATTATATGAACGTGCGATTAGAAATTCTGTAAAAATATTTGTTGGGAAATTTTTTAAATGGTAGATTGTTGTGTTTTTTAACTTTACCAAGGAAGGATTAAATATGTGGTAAGAAGGAAATGAGAATAAAAAACGTAGATCCCTGAAAATAATGTAAAGTTGATTAATTTTAAAATCAGACTTTCCTTAAATACGTTTTTGAAATGTACACATAAACAACTATGTAAAATATGAACAAACTACAGGCTATACGGGATTTCTGTTTGCAGAAAGTTAAAACAGGCTTAAATCTCGTATGAAACTTTGTTGTTTTACATAAGCTTTAATATCCTTTTAGCATTTCATATTTTTTTTGTCTTCCATTATAAAAGCGCTGTATGTTTATTTTAGAAAAATAGAGAAGAAAAATGAAGAAACAAAAATATTATTTGTGGCCCCACCATGTAGTGACAACTACCAGTTATATTTTCTTCTGTCTATAATTTTTTAATTAAAACATGTGCTTTATGTAACATATGCATATACATGCATATACACACACATATATACAAATCAGCTCAATGAATTTTTACAAACTGAACCCATGTTACCAGTACCCAGAATTAAGAAATAGAACATAATCAACATTCTAGAAATCCTTCACCTTACTCCTTTCAATTACTACTCCCTCAAAAGTAACCATCATGTGATTTCTAAGATCATAGATTAGTTTTGTCTGTTTTTGAACTTTATATAAACCATACACACTTTTAAAAACATAGTTTGATCATTGTTATTTCAAATTATAGCATAAACATTTGTTTTGTTAAGCACTTTGTAAGCACTTTTAATTGCTGTATAGTCCCATATCAAGGAGGTATTGTAGTTTACTTAACCATTCCCTCTTGCTGCAAATTAATATTCTGTCATCAGAGCTTTTTCCTTTTGCTAGCCAACTCTGAAATCTACAGTGCAAGCCTTCAGGAAGGGCAGGCAAGAACTCTCAGGCAGGAGCCAGAGCTATAGTCTGCATATGGAATTCCTTTTTTTTCTTTTCTTTTGCCCTCTTACTGAATTTATTGGGGTGGTACTGGTTAACAAACTCATACAGGTTTCAGGTGTACAATTCCACAGCACATCATCTGTACACTGTATTGTGTTCACCACCCCACATATATATACTTTAAAAAGTATTTCCAAGTCAACATACAAATGATTGTCTTAATTCCAGTGAGCACCTAATTGAATTAAAGACAAATAGCTTTCAGCATACTTAATGAGTTCACAAAGTTTATGAGACCTTTAATTCTTTTCATTAATGTGTAATTTATTTTCTCATTTTTAAATGAAGTAATAGGACAGTTCAATAAGCTACTCAAATAAGTGCGTAAACACTGCCTAATTAGAAATATGTATCACAGGCTACAAAATGTGTATGTCAATCAACTGAGGTATAAAAGTTTGAATTCGCCATATGAGAGGCTGTTCAGAATTGTTAATGTATCACATATGTGAGTTCAGTTTACTGATTTGGGCTCTTCCTCTCTTTGTGTAACTGTAATAGAGTATGAATATATTTTCATGTTCATGTACTGTAGTTATTTTGTAAATTGTGCTTTGATCTAAGTGTTGATTTTCTTGTTTTAGACTTCAGTGACAAATATTAAAATTACTGTTATCATTTGATCCTATATTGTGAGGATTTATAAATGTTATTGCTAGCATTTGGGGAACATTATTATGCCTTATGAAAGAAAAAGGGCCCATTTTGTTTACATTTCACAAGGTTTGTTAATGATTGCTGAATTAAGCAGCAGAAATTGACGTCCACATAGTTTCAGAGAGAAAATATCCATCCAACTTCTGGATGGACTCTTTTAAATAAAACTGTTTCACCAAATTGCTGGGCATATCATCACAGTTCTGAGGAATGCTAGTGTCTAGTTTTTAACCAAAATAAGTTGTGCATTAATATGCATAGCTAAAGATGTCATCTACAGTGAGCCATCTGCAGCCAAACTGCTTCTATGGTGGAGTTAACGTGGTTTGGGTAATCCTTGAATAACAAAGCATAATCTGTTATCAAAGGTTAGCTTGGTTTCCTCTTTATATTATTATATTATTATCTCATGTATATTATATAGTTATATTTTCTATGGCATTCAAAGTAATATACTATAAAATAAATAATGCATTCAATAAATATTTAAACATAATTTGATGAGAAATAGAAAATAGTTTAGGAGTTTAGAATAATTGGTCATTAAATAATATCTAAAATTTTCTTGGTATCCAATACAGAGATAAGAGTAATCATGATAAGTAGTCACTCCTTTTAAGAGTCTATGTCAGGAGAGGAGAGAAAATATTTGGAAAAAAGGATTTAAAACACAATTTATTTGAGTCCAAAAGTTGTGGTTCAAACTATTATTTTAATAGTTGAGAAGGGGCACACCTAGATGAGGGAATATTAAGTGATAAAGGAGGAAATTCAATGTAGACCATAAAAAGGTAGCACTTAGATATTTGGGAGAGGAGTACAAATTGGACCGTGAATTATAACTCATGGAAGACAGAATGCAAGTACTGCTTTAATGGAGTAAATGGTACATTTAGATTTCGTGGTTTGCAGAAAGCTTAGTTATGATGCACGGAGAAGAAGAAGCCCAATAGGTTTTATTGTAAAGGACAAGATGAAAGCATGATTGAAGAACATTTATTCAGTGGTTAATGTGAATGCTATGAACATCAGCAAATAAAAATGCTATGTGCTTGCCCTGGTTTGGCTCAGTGGTTAAAGCATCAGCCCTCGGACTGAAGGGTCCCCAGGTTCAATTCTGGCCAAGGGCACGTACCCCTGTTACAGGCTCAGTCCCCAGCACCAGTTGGGGCACTTGTGGGAGGCAACCAATCGATGTGTCTCATTGATGTTTCTCTCTCTCTCTCTTCCACTCTCTGAAAAGCAATGGAAAAAATATCCTTGGGTGTGGATTTAAAAAATGTCATGTGCTTGCTCTTTTTTGTTGTTGTTAATTCTTACCTGAGGATATTTTTTCCATTGATTTTTTTAGAGAGAGTGAAAGGAGAGAGACAACATCACTGTGAGAGAAACACATCAGTTGGTTGCCTCCTGCACACACCCCAACCAGGGCCGGGAATGGAACCTGAAAGCCTTGACCAGGAATGCGACCCTTCTGTGCCGGGGACACTCTAACCACTGAGCAACACTGGCCAAGGCCATGTGCTTGTACTTTTGATATTCCATAATTCAAAGTATTATGCTATGTTATTGAGCAGATATTTCATTGTAAATTTTATGTTTAAAATGTCCAGTTTGGAACATATTGAAGGGTAGATGTTAGTCATTAAGCCTTCTGGATGTTTTTTTTTTGAGAGGCTTCTATTCTGTTTGAAGCTAAGCAGGTTAATAACAGATTTAAGCAGGAATATGCTTTTATTCTGGAACCCCAACATTTGCTAATTTCCTCATTGCTTAGATATATTGAGTTAACTCTCTCAAATAATTACTGAAGATATGCTCTTATGAATCAGAATATAATTTTTTAGTGATCAATAGTTTTGATATTGTTTTAAAAGTGGCAGCATTTATTAAAATTCTGTATGTGAAGTTTTCAATTAAACTTTCAAGTGGTACCTCTGAAACAGCTAAATAAGACATTTCTGATTATCCAGCGAAGGCCTTAGCCAGGACATTGTATTACTTATTTTACAGCTCTGATACATAACAAAAGGGAATTGGATTAAACAGGGAGATGTGTTATAGTAATTATATGCGGAGCTGCATTAGAATACACAGAGACCTCAGAATGAACAGAAATCCTGGCTGACCACTCTCTTAACCCCATTTATGTAGCATATTAAGTCAGAAGACTGAATGAATGACCATATGCCTTTCTTCTGTTCCTTTCCATAGAGCTAATTCAATTAGAGTAGCTCATGAAAAAATTGTGTCTTCAGACCTTGAATTCTATTTATGCACTTTCTGTAAGTAAGGCTATAGGTGGAGAAAGCAAAAGATGAATATTTTTCCTTAATATGTAAAATCTAAAATTTAGTAATTGTTGAGGCATAGCATATTTATCTAATACAGTTAGAATTTTTCATTTTAATGCTTGTATATTGAAGGTTAGAGTTCTTCGGCGACACTGACATTGATATAGTTGCAAACTTCCCTGGTACTGTTTGTTGTATCATATCTCCAATGGATGTGGCTGATTAGAGTGCAGTATAATTAGATCTAAGTAGTGAATAATGTTAGGGAATGGGTCCTATTTGTAACAGGTGACCTGGGAAGTTGTTCATGAAATATGGGTGGAAGGCTTCTTTGAATCTGTGGCATGGGGAAGAAGTGTTAGGGACTAAAATCTGAGATCTTCATTCATGGCCACAGTGGAATGAAGACCCAGTCGTGCAGAACTAGGGCAGCTGGCAGCACTATAGATGTGGGTACCAGATGGAGGCAGCGAGCGTCTAGCAATGATGGTAGTAAATTCAGGTTCATCTCCGCTCAGAGTTAGAGATAAACATTGAATTTTGTAACAGAAACAAGACAGTAATTTTCTCCTGGCAGGGAAAATATGGTTAGCAGGTGTGGTACTTAGGGGAACTCTTTCAGTTTGCATCAAAATCGGGACCATGGGCAGACATATAGATTAGGGTTCTGGGGAGGATGGCATGTAACCAGAAATGAGGGCAGAAACCTATCTTTCTGGGTGGGTAAACAGTGGGGATTAGCATAGCAAACACAGAAATGCTGTAGCTTGACGAGCACAAACATTTTCAATTAATTCACTTAATTCAAACCAGCTCAAAAAATTTTGTGAACATCTGTAATGCTTCAAGGTCAGTTATACCCTGGGGATCAATAGGAAGACCACTACCAGGAAGTCCTTACCATTTGTTGCTTACAGTCTTTTTGGGGATCTGGATCTGGTAATAGAATTATGTAAGTACTTGCATAAGAACACTAACAAAATTACATATATTGAATTTCTTGCAAAAAATTAACTTTATTTCACAGTTATTGGAGAGGCGTTGAGGTTTGAGGGGAAGTAAAGATAATCCCTTCTGTGGTTGTTGTTTTAAGAACAGTTTATATTTGGTGGAGGTATAAAGTGTTTGAGAAATGACAGGGGCCAAATGAGGGACAGTGGCTTGGAAATGTGGAAGGATGAATGGGAAATTACCTTTCACAAGCAATGCAGACACCTTGAGTAATGATTGAGAATACAGTAAGAGTGGTGGAAATTCTAGCTCAGATGGCCATGGTTCTCTTATTACTAGTTTTGGTCCTTAAGTGCATTGCAAAAGAGAAGTAGAAGGTGCTTCATGATGTCAATGCTGGGGCGGGAAGTTTTTTTGTTTTTGTTACCGTGTCTCCCAGACCCAGTTGAATCAGGGAATTTGAAAATCCTCCTGTTTTCAGTACTAGGTTGTTAAATGCTGAGATAACAATAATTTCTATTTTCAACAGATTTGGGTAGTAGAATTAAATAAAAAGGTTCTTTCTAAAAAATCCTGAGAGGATAGATAAAAAGTTTTTCATATTGTGATAATTATAAACAATGTATTCTAGCAGTGAGGAGGCGCACTGAGGTATCAGATGTCTCATATATTATTTTTCAAAATGAAGGAAATGTCATTAAAATGACAAAAATGACACAATATATCTGTTAAAAAAAATCAAAAGGTGTATTAAGAGAAAAGCAGAATTCTCTCCCTATGAAGAGGCAGTGACTTGTGATTTCCTTCTGTCTTTTCCTAACTCCCCCTTGTCTGCTTATGTGGAGACATAGTCATATATATTTATACAAGGAAACACTGATTTTGGAATTGGACAGTATAGAATGTGCTTCCCGTGTTGATGTAAAGTATACATTAGATAGGCCATGGTACTGTTCTACTTTTGCAGTAGTCCAAAGATTGAGTGAGAGCCTGCTTAGCTAAGCTACACATGAAGCTCCAATGTTTGCGTTACAAAGAGAGTTAAAATTTTATTTCCAAAATCAAATGCATTGAGAGATTTTGGTGGGGAGAAGGGGAGGGAAACTAACAGGAAGAAAGGAAAGAAGGAATCATGATAATTCATCATCAGATACTCATATATTTATAACCTTGAAATTATACTATGTGTTACATTGTTTCTTATCTGATTCATCTATTATGTAGTCTCTATGAGGACAGAAATTTTTGTCTTTTGTTCAGTGATATGTGCTAAGTAGAAATTGCTCAATAAATATTTGAATAAAGAAATGAATAAATGAATAAATTTGGCATCTCCTTTGACTGTGACACTTGCCAAAAAGAATAAGAGTAATTTAACTATAATGAAAGTCACTGACTCTAGGAATTTGTAAGTTAAAGTGGCTAATGTGGATGCTGATCATAATATTTTCTAGGAAAACATCAATGATAGAGTATGGGTAAAAATGTATGCTTTTAATATATTTTCTTCTTTTATCTTGTCTGGCTGCATGGTTATGGGTTTATGTATCATTGAAAGCCATGGAAGAAAACAAATGAGAAAACTAAATAATAGAACAGTAGAATTGACATTGACAGTAGATGCATAATTTTAGAGGAATTTTCTTCCATCAAGAAGGAGGTAAAATGGCGTGGAAAAATTCCCTTACATTGTAGCTCACTTTAGTCATGGTACTTGTGTAAGTAGCAATTACTTGATTATTTTTTGGAATTCAAAAAATATACATAAAGTTATTTATTTTGTGAAATGCTTCAAACATACAATAAGGTAAAGATAAAAATATAATAAATACACAGGTATTCAACACCCATATTGAGAACAAATATAGTGAATACCCAAATATCTCTCATGCATATTTAACAAATATTTTAATTCTACTTTTTGATACAGATTTTTTAAACAGAAATATAACATGTCAGTTGGGAGTTGAAAATTTCTTTTAACCTTCCCCAAATAAAAGTTTGGTTTCCATGAGATTGTGAAATAAGCCTTGTTATACTGGTGTATGAGTTTAAATAATTTCAATATGCTTAAAAAATTTTTAAAGCCATTTCGATGATTAAGAAAAAGGTTCAGTATAGTTTTTTGTTTTGTTTTTGTTTTTCATTAAATGAGCTTAATGGTGTAAAAGGTCAAATTACAAAGAAGTGTTTAAAAGTTTAAGAATGATTAGTTCAGTTTCTTTTCAAAAAGAAGTTGTTTGCAAATAAAGAGTATGTTTTTTGCCAGCCTAATAGCACTTCACAATTTCATACTGTGGAAAACTTTTGTGGTACCTATGTTCCACATGTTGACTCTTTCACCATGTAGAATTCTGTACAAAGAACTTCAGTGCCAAATCCCTAACATTGCTCACTTTGGGTGGAGAAGACTGTATCATGTAGAATTTGCCATTCTAATTTTCTTTGGCACTATTTAAAATTTTGTATAATAAGCATATATTATTTTGGAATTAAAAAAGGTAAATGTTAAAAAAAGGTACTTTAAAATTATCTCCAAAAACCAGTACCAACTTCAACAACAACACCTTTTCACATTGGATGTGATTTGAAAACAGCAGATGCACTTACCACCTGTATGTGTGCATGTGTGTGTGTGTATGATGTATATCTCACTTATATATGTATCTCACTAGTGAAATAAGAATATTGCTTCCTTATATTGCTCTTGCCAGTATATTCCAAAAATTAAAAGGAAACAGTGTTTTCTCTATTATATCATGCTATTTATGCTAAATTGAGGGGATGCCGTTATTTTTCCTATATTTTGTTAATAGATAATCTTCTTTTTAACCCAGCATGGTTAACAGTTTTTGTTTTTCACACATTTGATTATGTATCCTTGTAGGGGCAAGTAATGCTCTGCTAATTTAAGAAATTAGTGTTAATAATTTGACAAGCCTACTCTGGGTTGTATAACTAAAAACTGTTATGAGCCATCAAAAGAGAAAGTATTTAACATAACTGACTTATGGAATCTAATATATATTATAATTTATGTTTTTTTATGATACATGCTTTTCTATTTCTGGGAGTAATCAAACTTAGAGTAAATCAAAGGCAAAGAATAACAAAATTAACTTTAGAAGAAAAATACAATTCTATGTTGATTTTTACTCTTTGTTTTCTTAAAAAAAAATGGTTAAGTCTCTGAGGTTCATTAATTATGTTTTACTGTAATTATGTGAATATAATTAAATTAATTTGATCTTTTATGTTTTGCATGATGAGAGACATAGTTTCAGATGATATCATGCATTTTGAAAATGTTTTTACCTTTTATCTATGACCGTTGTTTTATTTTATTTCTAGGTAAAAGAATGGCTCTGTTTAAACTGTCAGATGCAAAGAGCTCTAGGAGGTGATCTGGCTCCAATTCCATCATCACCCCAGCCCAAACTGAAGACAGCTCCAGTTATTCCTGCATCAGCGGTGAGCAAACCATCTCCACAGTCACAGCAGATTTTTCCAAAGAAGGATACTGCACCCAAACATGATATCTCAAAGGCACCTGAGTCTAAGAAGCCCCCACCACTAGTGAAACAACCAACCCTTCATGGTTCTCCCCCAGTGACAGCTAAGCAGCCTCCTGTGGCAGAGCCCTCATCCAAGCCAGCCCCTCCCAAAGAACCTTCTGCCCCATCTGAGCTGGTCAAGGTCCCCATGGCTGACGACAAACCAAAGCAGCCCAAGACGGCAAAGCCAGCCACAGACATTGTGTCTTCATCATCAACAGCAACAAAACCTGATACTCCAGTCTCCAAAGTACCATCACAGGATCAAGAGAAAACAGCACCTCCTCTAAAAACAGACTCTGCAAAACCTTCCCAGAGTTTTCCACCAACAGGAGAAAAAGTCACCCCATTCGATTCTCAAGTCATGCCTCGACCTGCATCAGATTCGAAAATTATTTCACATCCTGGGCCTAGTATGGAGAGCAAAGGTCAAAAACAAGCTGATCCAGCTCAAAAGAAGGAAGAACCCAAAAAAGCACAAACCAAAATCAGTCCTAAGCCAGATGCCAAGCCAATGCCAAAAGGGTCACCGACACCTGCAGGCCCACGACCTACCACTAGCCAAACTGCACCTCCATCTCAACAGCCACCAAAGCCTCAGGAGCAGTCAAGACGTTTCAGTCTGAATCTGGGAAGTATTACTGATGCTCCTAAATCACAGCCCACCACTCCTCAAGAAACTGTGACTGGGAAACTCTTTGGGTTTGGAGCATCAATCTTCAGCCAGGCATCAAATCTAATCTCCACCGCAGGCCAGCCTGCATCCCATTCACAAAGTGGGCCAGGGGGCCCAGCAAAACAAGTCCCTCCTCCTGCACAGCCACCTCCTCAGGGGCCACCCAAATCTACGGGTCAGGCACCACCAGCACCTGCAAAGGTTACACCGGTGAAAAAGGAAACAAAAGCTCCAGTAGCTGAAAAATTAGAGCCCAAAGCTGAACAAGTTCCAACAGTAAAAAGAACAGAAACAGAAAAGAAGCCTCTGCCTGTTAAGGATAGCAAACCTTCTACAGCTGAGCCTCCAAAGGCTGCCCTTCCCCCCAAACTGGAGAAAACCCCCAAACCAGAATCAGCCTGTCCTCTTTGCAAAACTGAACTCAACATAGGCTCTAAGGATCCTCCTAACTTCAACACTTGCACTGAGTGCAAGAATCAAGTGTGCAATCTCTGTGGATTTAACCCTACACCACACTTGACTGAGGTAAGCAGTATTTATATTACTTATAGATGTGAGTTTATCATGTTTATTCTGAAATATTTTGGTAGCCAAATTTCTGAGCAAAAAATACATTTCTAGTAAAGAAAGCAAATTGATATAGAGACCTTAGAAGAAGTTTCAGTTGCTTTTTACAGGTTTACTTTCTTATTAAAAGTTCATGAAATTTATACTTTTCTGGGTTAATGCACCAGAAATAAGAAGATGAAATAAACTGACAACTTAAAGTAATTATCCTAATCCTTTATGAATTAACCACCTATAGCTTCGGAGGACTACCTGGTTTTCACTTATAAACATCAAGTAAGAGAAGTAATTTACTATTTCCAATAATTTACTATCTTTCTGATCCTTCCAGTTTCTTTAATATATGTAAAAAGAAGTTTGGTTGGTTGCAGATCTATAAAAAGACATGAGAATGTTATTTTACAAAAATTGTTAAGAACTTTGTGAATGGAATAATATTGTCTACTAGAAAATATCGGTTCAAATATATTATGCCTAGATTTTTTATAGTTCTATTTGAGCTATTATTTGGCATAAACATAATAGAATACTTTATTAGGAATGGTGGAAATTTTAAAAATATATAGATTTAATTACTAATGTCAAGGAACTGTTTTTTTTTCCTTAATGGAACAACAAGAATACTTTTTCCACAGAGTAAATGACCGAAAAACAGATAACAAATTTCTTCCTAATATAGATATAAAAGAATGAATCGATGAGCCTTAGTAATGTGTTAGGACTATTAGAATTTTGGATCTTGGGAGACTGATGGGTTAAATGATAACTGCTATCTTAGGTAAGTACCAACAATATTTTAATAAAAATTTTGGGATTGCATTTTAAGTAATTATTCATTATTTTTATACGAATCAAAAATACTTAAGGATTATTTTATTTCACTCTCCTTGATTTTATAATTCATTAGAATGAAAACTTGAACAGATTTTTAGCAACTATACAAAAGAAACTTTAAAGGTTCTTGCTGTGTTTTTTTTAAAGAATAAACCATATGATATTTTTATTTTCCACCTTTGAAAGATATTAGGTTGCTTTGATATTAACACCATATGAAAATATTGTCCTTATAGACTTAAAAGCAGATTTTTATTCTCTTTATGATGAATAATGTTAACTAAGATCCATTTTAAAAGCAGGTAAAATTTGTTTTTTTCAGTGTCATAAGTGGTAACAACTATAATTATTACACATAGTAATATTTTTAGAAGAGTTGCCTTTGGTTGTATATTCATGAAGAGGAAAATTTGGTTTTCCCAGTAAGCAGGTTCTTGAATAATGCTGTTTCATTCAGCATCCTTTTGTTGTAATGTTGACCAGGGGGGGAAAATGTGATTCCTGGCCAGAGCCTTGTCTGTACAGAGTTTGCATGTTCTCCCCATGTCTGTGTGGGTTTTCTCCAGGCCTTTAAGTTTCCTCCCACGTCCCAAAGATGTGTGTGCATTGGGTGAACTGGCATGTGGACACTGCCCCAGTCGGGGAGTGTGTGTGTGTGTGTGTGTGTGTGTGTGTGTGTGCACACTCTGTGATGGCAGTGTTCTGGCATGTGGACACTGCCCCAGTCGGGGAGTGTGTGTGTGTGTGTGCACACTCTGTGATGGCAGTGTTCTGTCCAGGGCAGGTCCCACCTTGCACTTGGAGCTGCAATGGGCTCCAGCCCCCTACAAACCTGAACTGAATTAGCAAGTTGGAAAATCGCTTTACTTTCATTAATCTTTCTCAAATGTATGTATAATAAATTTGTAAATTTATTCCAGTGTTTAATATTAGAAGTGTTTGGGGTCTTTATTTAGAAGCTTGGTGATGTTTTTGTGACCAGAAATATGCTGTAGGAACTTAACTCTTGTTTATATCAATTTACCTGAGGTAACATTTATTTTGCTATATGTTGTTTGCTTAAAGTCACAGTTTCTAAGAACCTAAGGACATCATTAAGCGAGGACTCACTGTGTTAATTTCATAGATTTCAAAAGTTATACTATTTAATGAGGAGCCATATGGTATCAATACCATGCAGTTAATTTAAATAGTTACAAAACTGCACCAATATAAACAATAATGTCTGTGTTTAAAGTGTATTTTGGGCACACTAATAAAAAAGTGTGTATACTGAGGGATAACTGTAACTTATATAAATGTGTGTATATATATATTAATATGTATACATTTGGGCCAGTTTTGTCAGTGTTTGGAGGTATGAAATGAGAGCCCTGAGTAGAGAATCAATAAACCTTTCACAAAAATCTTTTGATTTTTTTTATGTGTTGGCCAATTATATTTTAGAGATGGTAAATTGCAAAGGAGATTTCTTGAATAAAGCAGAGAATTATCTAGGCATGTATGGAATTTCAATAGTTTGAAAAGTATAAATGGTTTCAAGTTTTTAAATGGTTTAGGTAAAGTCCAATTTTAAATGGCATCAGTTGGATTTAGACAGTCTTGCTGAGATTATTTTGCTGTGTAGTAATTCCGTTGAATGTTGAAGATCGTGTTTCAGAGGAGAAAAAATTTTGATGTAACAGGAGCAGTGGATTAGTGTTCCTAGCTCAATTTGACTATACTAATCTGCAAGAAGTTTTCAGTTAGTATAAGCGTTACCAGGGAGACAGGAGACGACAAGACCTCTGTTCTTGTCTTCATGAAGAAAATATTTCAGTCAAGAGACAAAGTGCATCAGAGCAAGCAAGAATTTGTTGACCGCAGCAAAAACATACTTAGGGTGGTGAAACAAGGAAGGTGCGTAGAGAAAGAAACAGGAGAGCCTAGGCTGGGCTGCTTTGGCTCCCGGAGAACAGGGAATCTTGGAGACAGGTTTAGGGGTAAGCCCAGGACAAGCTGCTGCTGCCCATTGCTCCCCTGGTTGCAAGTATAGTGGGGTCCCCTCAGAGGGAAGAAGGGGCATGGAGATGGCACTGGTGTGCTCCCCTGGAGGAGAGTGCTCACTGGGTCCTTTGTCCAGAACATATTTATCTTTTTCTTGCAGATGGAAATCTTAGGGGGGGTCTCAGGGGAAGGTCTCAATTGAATATTCACCAGTTTTCCAGGTGTACTGTTTCAGGGTCGTGATATCCACTGATTGGTCGGTGCCAGGCAGGGGGTCATTAGTCAATATAGGTGGTCCTGAGGCAGCCACTGCATCACTTATCAGGTTTTGCTGTTTTTCTGCACCTAGAGCTAAAATACAGCTGAGGCCTACATGTTATGTTTAGGGAGGAAAAGATCAGGGGACTCTAGACCGCATGACCAGCAATATGCTAGAGGAGGAAAGGTTACCTTGAGGGTGAGGTTCTTGTTTTACAGTTTTGCCCCTTGGTAGGCATCTGGGGCTTTTTGCCCTGGTGAGTTTCTGTACCTGGTCATCGTCCTTGCTTTGCTCGTGTCTGCCCAGCTACCTACATAACTTAAGGCCTTAATGGCCTCTGGTCTCTAGCTAAAGTCCTTTGGCTCACATGACATCCAGGGAGTGAATAAAAATTAGTTGAGTTAATCCATGTTCAAATTGTTTTCATTATTTTTACCCAAAGGGCTTTAGAGAACTTGGTGAAGGAGTTAGTTGAAGAGGAAGGCCCTTTGTGTTTGCATATGCGTGTGTGCATACATACACATATGTGTCCAGGAAATTGTAAATGTCATATACAGGCTTAACTTGGTGCTATCCCAGTGTTCATACTACTGATTTCTTCACCCATAGTGGTTGAAGCTTTGAAAGCATCGCCTCCTTGATCCTTGTTTTAATTCTGTGGTTTCTTCATTCTGTTTGTGATATTTTTCTTGCGATCCCGTATTTCCTGCTGGGCTGGCACTGTACTTTCATTGTAGTTTTAGAAAACACATTCTGAAAATACACTTTATGCCTGCAACGTAAAGATGTGGTATTCCTTAAGAAAGGATTCAACTGTTCCTGTTAATTTTTCTAATAAAACACATATGACTCTCTTATAAGCCTCCGCTTCTGCTGTGCAATCACTGTGAGGCAGGACTTCTTTTTCTGCTGGTGCCTTCTGCGCTCCCCTTTCTCTCTTCTGCTCCTCTGGTGGCCAGAAGAGCCGTCCTCTTTGTCACGGGTCCGGGAGCTCTCCTAGTAGCCCACCTTCCTCCCCACATTAATCAAACCCACCTGCCTCTAGGGTTGTGTCCTGTCTTTCACACTCCACAGCCCCCGCGACACCTGTGGAGTGCCAGGCTGCCTGCAGGGCTCCCCGGTGTAGCCAGGCTTCAGCCTAAGCCTTATGGTTTAACTGTTCGATGCCCAGTATGTATAAATGGCACTATAATCCATTAACCTCTGCTAGCAAGGAACACTGGTTTTAAGCTTTAATTTCTGCCAACTCCGGGAATATTTTATCTTGGAAGAAGTTTTAAAAGCTGCTGCAAGGCTTTTTGAACAAGCTAGATTATAGAATTTGGAAGCCTGCTAAGAAAAACAGCTTAAATTGGCAATCGATTTACCTAGTGAATTTTAATCATCTGGTTTAGTTCAAATGCAAAAAGGTGTCAAATTTCTCATGTTGGGTATTTATTTTATTGTTTGTACTACCCTCTTTAAAAGTAACTTTTTGCTATGAAAACAAGACTTAAATTTTTTTTCCTCATGTTTTAGGAAGTCCTAGGGACTTCCTTAGTAAGGTAATTATGCATGGCCTAAATGATATAGAAATAGCTTGCATGTTTCTGTCACTTTGCTTCTACTAAAATTTGTCACTAGACAACAAATGGGCCTTTTGAACCAATTAAGACACAGCGGTGTAACTGAGATCCCTTCAGATCTTTACTCTCCAGCCTGGGTGGCGTCTGCATTCTCTGTAGTGGGGTCGAGCTGCATTTTTTAGTTTGGCAAAAACATAATCTCTTGCCTTTATTTTAAAGATCATTACATAAGACTTAAAAATCCAAATCTGGTACTGAAAAGCATTTCAGCACGCACACATATATGAATGATAATTAAAGAATTATAAAAAATCAATAAGGAGAAAAGAATTCTAATTAGTTTCAAGAGAAGTACTTAAAAGATCTACATTCTGAGTAAATATTTCTGTTTTATAGCAAAGAGGGACGCTTAATGACACTTTCTGACATAAGAAAGTTGGTAAGTTTGTAGAAACAAAATTTTTAGTTATTAATTTTAGGAGAAATTTGATGTTACATTTTTATTAAGTGATATTTAGTTGAAAAATCCAAGCATAGATATAACACTTAAACAAAAAAGTAATTTCTCCATTAGTTTTTTAAATGCATTTTTACGTAATAGTTAATGTTCCACTCTATCACTCAGTTTTATGGATATGTGCTTTTTCATACACATTGTTCACATTTTAAGGATTTAGGTCATTTTCATTTTAAATAAAATGAACATTTCTGGATATAAGTATTTGTATTTTTAACTGTTTCCCAAGAAAAACTTCTTAGTACTAGGGTTACTAAATTAAGGGATGAGGACCCTGAAGTATCAACTCTCTGGAGATGTGATAGCAGTCCACATTGTCACCACGAGCATATATGATTGCTTTCATACTGTAGCCTCGCCAAACTTGAATAATATTATTTAAAATAGTATTTGTTAATGTAGAACTCTAAAAGTGTTATGGTATTGTTCCTTTGATTTGTATTTCTTTGGTTACAAGAAATTTTATTTAGATATTAAATGTAAATAGATCATTCTAATTATGACCCAAATAAAACATTGTGTAGACATTGTGGCATCAGGTAAACGGATATGAATCATGTTGCTATTTTTCTTAAATACTAATGGGGCTGGTATTGGGACAGGCTGATGTGCAAGGCATTGTGCTACACAGTTTATTCAAAACAATCATGTGGGGTAGGTTTTACCACTATTTGAGAGATCAGGAGAATGCGTACAGAGAGGTGCAGTGGTCAGGCCACAGACATGCGATTCACAGTCTGAACCAGTTCACTGTCCTGTGCTATGTTCTAGTAACCAGGGAACTGGGTAAAAATTACCATTTGTTCTGTGATCTCTTACCTATAAGCTTTGTCAGTTGGTAATAACTAGGGCTTTAATAATGCCAGAATGGCTCCCATCAACAAATCATCAAATGACAAGTGCTGGCGAGGATGTGGAGAAAAGGGCACCCCGGTACACTGCTGGTGGGAACGCAGACTGGTGCAGCCACTACTGAAAACAGTATGGAGTTTCCTCAAAAAATTAAATATGGAACTGCCATTTGATTCAGTGATCCCACTTCTAGGAATATATCCTAAGAATCCTGAAACACAAATCAGAAAGAATAAATGCACCCCTGTGTACATAGCAGCACAATTTACAATAGGTAAGATCTGGAACCATCCCAAGTGCCCATCAGTAGATGAGTGGATAAAAAAGCTGTGGGACACATACACCATGGAATACTATGCAGCTATAAAGAAGAAGGATCTCATACCCTTTGGGACAGTATGGATGGAACTGGAGAAAATTGTGCTAAGTGAAATAAGCCAGGCAGAGAAAGACAAACATCACATGATCTCACTCACATGTGAAATCTAATGAGCAAAATAAACTGATGAAAGTAGATCCAAAGACATAGAACCATGGAACAGACTGAGAAAGCTCAGAGGGAAGGCGGGGGTGGGTGGATGGGTGAGGAGATATTAACCAAAGACTTTATAGGCATATATGCATAACCCATGGACACAGACAATAGTGTGGTGGAGTGGAGGTGAGATGGAAGGGGACAATACGGGATAAAAGGGGACATCTGTAATACTTCCAGCAATAAAGATAAATTAAAAAAATCAATCAATAAAAAAAATAAATTTGATAATATGTGCATCAAAATCAGGTAATGTCTGGGGTGCACAGAATAATGGTGGCTGTGTTACACAGTTGAATTTAGGAGAATGGGCAGATTAAGAGGTCCAGAAGCATAGAAGCCAGCATCATTACACCAGTTTTCTTTCCAGATAAGTCTACTGATTGGTCAGCATTTATAGGTGAAAGCATATGGCTGAATGATGAAATGATGTCCCTGCCTTCTTACATAATGAGTGTGGGGGTATAAAATATACTTGCTGCAGCTCAAGCAATATTACTTTATTCCTGCCAATGCAGACAAAAACCTGACTCCCTGGAAATGATGAACATTGAAGTGTTCCATTGGTGGTGGCGGTGGTTGTTAATCTTCACTTCTACTGACATTTTTGTGTAGCCTCCTTTGTTACAGTCTCAGGAGTGGAATTGCTGGACCATAGGTTATGTATATTTTAAATTGGTTCTCTGCAGCAGGTATATCAATTTATATTCTGACCAAGTTCGTATGCAAGCTTTGGTTTCATTAGAGGTGCATTGCCTGTTAAGATAGTCATTGGACAAAGGTGGCTGATGAGCACTGTGGCTAGTTCAATTAAGATTGCTTTTAAGTGCAAAAAACACACTGGATTTCAAAAACTTAGCATGAAAAAGTGTAAAATAGCTCATTAATAATTTTATGTTGATTACTTTTGTATAAGGCTTTTTTTCCTTAAATATTACCATTGCTACGGCCTTTTCATCACGTAACTTTACATTTACATATGCATGCCCTGTGGTATACAGCTGTGTAGGATAATTCTTTATACAAGAAAAACATGACGATATTTGTTGCACTCTGATGATCTCTTCCAGAGCTCAGTTTCTTCATGTTGCTCAAGATAGCTAGGTCTTTTTGTATGTTCTACTGAGCAGACAGGTCACAGGGCTTTCATCTCAAAAGACACTAGTGCTGCCTGGCCTGGCCTGAGGAGCAATGTTCTCATTCCTGCTATCAGTAAGAAATGTCCATACTGTTTACTAGAGTCAGAATATCTTCTCTTCACTACCGACCCCTCTGGTTCCAAATGTTTCCTGTACAGTATTAGTTCTTTCCAGAACTTTTGGGTCTTTTCATATTTTCCCTATGGCCTTGGATGAAAAACATCATTTTTTTAAGTCAGTTGCTATTAGAACACTCAGCAATACAGAGTATTAGAATTTGAATATATTATCTCCTATTTTCTTTCTTTTCTTAATGGCCATTCATTTTACCTTTAAAGCTTTATTCCAATAATTTGAATTGAATTACAAAAACAGTATTCCTTATAACAATCCATAGAGTACTAAAGTTTCTGAAGTAAAATGAATACCTTCCTCTTCTCCATATGCTTTGTATTAATGATTTGGTATCTCTTCTGACACATCTTTTGTTGTTGTTGTTAATCCTCACTGAGGATATTTTTCCATTGCTTTTAGATAGAGTGGAGGGAGAAAGGAAGGAAAGGAGGGAGGGAGAGGGAAACATCAATGTGAGAGAGACACATCGATTGGTTTTCTCCCGCATGTGCCCAGACTATGGCCAGGAACCAAACTTGTAACCCAGGTATGTGCCCTTGACCAGGAATCAAACCCGTGACCGTTTGGTGCACAGGATGCTGCTCTAACCACTGAGTGACACCAGCCAGGGCCTGGCATGTCTTTTTGTTGTTTTCGCTTTTTGTTTTTATAATGGTTATGTAAACAGAAAAATGTAGGATTTGGAATTTTGTAAAAAAATGGTTTATGGAATAGTTATGTTCTTTAAAATAATGTATTTATTTTGAAATGAGCATGTGATCTTACTATACATATATATTTTTTGGTTGTTGGTGCCTTGATTGATACTTAAAGATGATAATGGAGTTAAAACAGTAAGATAAAGAAAATATTAGTTTTGATATGGCTTCTTTCTATCTTTACTTACAGGAGTTCTGTTCAGCTAGTCTTCAGATGGTTCTCCAGGTTGACTGTTCTATAATTTAGTTGTAATTTTGATGTGGTCAAAGGAGGAGGTGAGCGCAGCATTTACTTACTCCGCCGTCTTGACCAGAAGCCTACATATTTTTATTGACTTCTTTTTTCCCCCCACAAAACTTTATACATTAGACTTTCTTTCAAGTGAATACTCATTGACTTACCTCATTTTATTTATTAGGTAATAGCTGTGCAGTATCTCAATACTGAAGTGCATTCCCTTCTTGACAACTGAGAAATTCAGTGCATTCTATTTCCTGTTACTGTGCAGACTAGGCAGGAGTAAAACACTTACACATACTTTTTTCACTGTATTTTGATGTGTTAGATAAATTACTTGAAATGGGTGAGCAAGGTTAAGGAAAATGATTTTAACAAAACTTTCATATTATTTTATTTTAAAATGATAGTAATTATAGTTCTGCCAACAAACTATGAATGTTTTTACTTTCCTACAGTGACTAATAGTTCACATTTCTCAACTTCAAGAGTCATAAATTATGTTTTATTGTGTAATTTTAAATTTTCCTGCCTATTTTGAGCTTAAGCATTATATATTTATCAACATCATAAGTTTATCAACCATTAATATTATTCTTTTTTAAAAATTGCTCATTTATACCCATTGGTCATTTTTCTTCATGTGGGGATGTTTCTATTTCTTATAATATTTTAGAGAACTTAAGTCTTTGTCAACCTCTCTTGAAATTATTTTCCCTATCATTTGTTTATAACTTTATGAAAATTTCTTTCTTATATAAGTTTTTTTAAAAAATCTTTTTATGCAATCAGGTATTTTAATTTTTCCTTGTGATTACTTCTCTTGCTAAAGAAGTCCTTTTTATGTTTATGCTATAAAGATAGTTTTCTACATTTACTTCTAAACCTCTGTATATAGATTTTTTTTCACTTCTGATTTCTTAAATATCAGTAATTTTTTTGTATGGTAAGAGGTGAAGGGTCTAATTTTTTTTTAACTTTTTTTTCTAATTACAGTTTATATTCAATATACTATATTACTTTTAGGTGTACAGCGTAGTGCTTAGATGGTCATATGCTTTGCAAAGTGGTCCCCCCACTATTTCAAGTACCCACCTAGCCCATACATAGTTATTACAATATTACTGACTATATTCCTCATGCTGTAATTTACATCCTTGTGATTATTCTCTAACTACCAATTTGTACTTCTTAATCCCTTTACTTTTTTCACTCAGCCCCCCAACCTCTTCCCCTCTAGAAACCATCAGTCTGTTCTCTCTGTATTTGAGTCTGTTTCTATTTTGTTTGTTTTGTTCTTTAGATTTCATATATAAGTGAAATAATATAGTATTTGTCTTTCTCTGTCTGACTTATTTCACTTAGCATAATACCCTCTAGGTCCATCCATGTTGTCACAAAAGGTAAGATTTTATTTTTTTATGGCTGACTAGTACTCCATTGTGTGTATGAACCACAACTTTTTTATTTACTCATCTGTTAATGGGTACTTGGGCTGCTTTCATATCTTGGCTATTGTAAATAATGCAGTAGTGAACATGGGGGTACATGGGGGTATATTCTTTTGAATTAGTGTTTTAGTTTTCTTCAGATATATAAGTGGAATTGCTGGGTCATAAGGCAGTTTTATTTTTAATTTTTTGAGGAACCTCTACACTGTTTCCCATAGTGGTTGCACCAATCTTCATTCCTACCAAAAATGTACTAGGGTCCCCTTTTCTCCACATCCTCGAAGGATCTAATCTTATATATTCAAGATGCATAGCCCCTTGCCTCCACATTACTTATTAAGTAATTCACTCTTTCACTCAGATTTTTAGTGCCACTTTTATCATGTAATAAATTTCCATTAAAACAATTAACTTCTAGATTCTTTAATTTTTACTATTATATGACTAGTTTACAATGTAAGTACTTTACTGTTTTTGTTAGTCTAGTTTTAATATTTAGATATTAAATATACATGAAAACCATAGGAAGGAGACTAGTAATTGGGTATTCTCCAGCCTAGGATTTGACTTGACTCTACTTATAAGCTAATAAATCAACTTATTACTCTGCTATAGATGCCAGTAGTAGATATGAGATTCTTGGTTCATAGACAGAGAATGTTATTATTCACAGCACAGTAAGCGGCATGACCATTAGCATATTTTCATCAGGTCCTTTTGCCCCCATTCTCATGGGGTCATGTGATATGGGCCTAGATTAATACTGCACATGCAAGCATTGAGTAGCAGGCAAGGAGCACTGAGCTTGTAGAATCTACTCATTTATAGCAAGCGGTAAGCTAGTTTGCTCTTTGTCCCATTGGCAATATTACCTCCTATCTTAAGGTTGCCCACTGCGCACACAAGCTTGAGAAACAGCCAAGCTTAAGAGCAGCCAGGACCTTGCATTGTCAGCATACCCTATGAGACATGTAGGAGAGGGAAAGAATCACTGAGGATTGTTTTTCCCAAGAGGTATCAATAACCTAGTGGATTTTAACCTTAAAATATTATGACCTTCTCCTTCAAATGATGTTAACTAGAGATGAAATATAGAAAACAGATAAAAATGAAAGTGTGCTGGTAGAGGCCAACTTTAGCCACTTGACTGAAGCCAGGAAGCTGCCCATTTGGCAAACTCTCTTACTGTTCTTAGGCCTGTCTCTGATCCAGCTCCATGAAATTAATATGAAAAAGGACTACCTGTCAACCTCCCTGCTTTACAGATAAAGAAAATTAAGCTCAGGGAATTAAAATGATATGTGTAAGGTTGGGACCAGATACTGGTTGCTACAGAACTAAGTAAAAATACCTTTTTCGTTGTTTATTTTCTATATCTCCCTTTTTAAATTTATTTTTATTTTTTTATTTAAAAAAATATATATCTTTATTGATTTCAGAGAGAGGAAGGGAGAGGGAGAGAGAGAATTGAAGTATCAATGATGAGAGAGTCATTGATCGGCTGCCTCCTACATGCCCCTGACTGGGGATCTAGCCTGCACCCTGGGCATGTTCCCTGACCAGGAATCAAATTGCTATCTCCTGGATCCTAGGTCTGTGCTCAACTGCTGAGCCACACCAGGCTGGGCTACATCTCCTTTTAAAGATCCCTTTCTTTCTTTACTTAAATTGTGTGAACAAAAGAAACAAGAGGAAAATTTGTGAAACAGCTCCATCATCTATCCAAACAATCATTGCTCCAATAGAAAAATATGTTCCATAGTTTAATATATATTAACATTTTATTGCTCCATTATAATGTGGGTTACATAATTCCACACATTAATATAATGTTGCCTGGCTGGCATGGCTCAGTGGTTGAGTATCCACCTCTGATCCAGGAGGTAGCTGTTCGATTCCTGGTCAGGGCACATGCCCAGGTTGTGGGCTCCATCCCTGGTGGGGACGTATGGGAGGCAGCCAATCAGTAACTCACCATTAATGCTTCTATCTCTCTCTCTCCCTTCCTCTCTCTGAAATCAGTAAAGACATATTAAAAAAAAAATACAATGTTAATATGATTTGAAAACAAATTCATTGGCTTTTGTACTATATAGGCAGATTTATGGGCATGACTCTGGGATTACTCTTTCATTAAACCATAGAAATCTGCATAATCAGATGACAAAATCATATTTCTGGTCTAAATATGATAGTCTGTACTACTGATAATATAATTTATGTGGTTGTTTTATACAACTTATTGTAGATCTGTCTTAGATAGAAGAAAATGTAATTATAGATATTTATAAATAATTGAAACAATATGTTTTTAATGTTAATATTGGAAAGTTATATATGTGTATATATATGCATGTATACATCTTTGTGTGTGTGCACATTTATATATGTATATTTCAGATCTAAAAATAGAAGTTTCTCTGGGAAAAAGCTAGGATTTAAAATACCACAAGGGTTAATTTGGGGGATAATGTACACAATGTTGTGTATTTGCATATAGAATTGTGAATCACATATTCCTTGTCAATTTTTAAGAAGATGTAGGGTCAAACAGAAATACAGTACATAGAAATCAAAATGTCTTATACATGGACTAACAATTGGAATAAAAAAAATTTCAGATATCTATGTGTGGAATGACTAAACTATTATTTAAATCCTTTTTGCCTCTCTTGTCTTTTTAAAAATTTTACGAGAAAAGGTGTTTATGGACAATTAGATGTGAGAAGACTTTCCATTTTAACTCACCAGTTTGGGAAGTCACAGAAAGAAGGGATGTTCATTTAAAGCATTTTTAGTTCTGTGTTTTTTGAATAGTATAATTAGATTGTTTTAACAGCTAATAAATATCATATGTAAGTGATGGTTGTGAGTTTATCCTAATTGTTTTTAAATCTTGAAATTAAATTTATATTCACTTAGATTACCTTTTAGGCATGTCAGGGCAAAAATTATCATACATTTTTCACCGAGTTTCATTTTTATCTCGCTATTTCATAACTTTATGGGTAGAATGATTTTTTCCAACATACCAGGTATTGTCAGTACTCTCATCATCTCACAGCACCATCACAAGCAATTTTCTTTTGCACCTGCTAAAAATAGAACCTCTCCACCTGAGCCACACTTCCAGAGGGAAGCTAATTAAAGCTCTTGGTAAATAATATATCTTTTCATTCAGTAAACTGTGTGCAAGAATGCCTGTTAATTTCTTTTGCTATTTACTCAGCCTTCATGAAATTCTGTGGACTTCTGACATCTATTATATGTCACATATTTATTCTTCCATTCTTGTTTAATTCATTAACATACTGCAATACATGAGTAAACTTGAAAAATAACTACACTCCACTTAAAACTCACATTCATATAGAAGTAATTATGTATTATCTCAGTATACAAACTCTTACAAGACTTAAATAAATAGAATTGAATAGTGTCAGCTGAGCCATGCAAAACAAAAAATTTGAATATGTTTCCTGACTTTTATAAAAAGAATCAGCCTGTATGTAAAAACCTTGCTCACCAGAATTCGAATCCGCCTAGAGTCAGTTTTCTCATGGCATTCATTCATTGTACTATACTATAAAGCCAGATACTAACTGATGGACCCAACACAATCAGAAAAAATACCTGTTTGAATAATCTGGGACAGTTTTTTCCCCCCAAAATGTATTTTATTGAAATGTAGTCCTCCAAGGTGCTACATGTTTCTTGGTCAAGAAAATTTGCAAATGTTTCATATTTTATTTTATTTATTCAATTTTATTTTACTACATACTCTTTTTATTTATTTGGCAGACCTTGTGTTCTAGAAGACACATATTGCTCAAGAAATAATATTTTAAATACATTATAATTAATACCTTCATTTTCTTGTTCCTAGAATTTTTATATTGCCTGGAGTCATAAATTACACTGTCTAGGAAAATTTTGTGTTATAATGAGCCATACACAGTTCATATTGAACATGCCCATGTTGGAGTCATCATTTTCCCCCATGTTTCCCTTCATGTGTTGCCTGTCATACAGGAAAGCATCACAAACCCTGAGGTACGTTCCAGATGTTTCTTTCTCTTTTACCTGCCAGAAGCAATGGCTTTTAATCATCGTCAGTTCTACTACTTGCCAACCATATCTCTGATCTCTTATCTACTTATCTTCACCAGGAGAGCTCTGTTCCACTCCTTATTTATCATCCCTGTTACTGCGGTAGACCCAGGAAGCTTTATTTAGGGAAACTCAATTTCTCAAAATTCATGCTCCAAAAAGTTTCTGATTATTTGTGCAACCTTGTTTACCATGTTCTACTGAACCCCTTAATCTTTTCTCATGTAGGACAGTATTTAATGTTATGAGCAAAGTATATGCTTTCAATCCTCCATACCTTTGTATGTGCCCAACACCCTATACTTCTATCCATTCTTTGAGAAGCATTGTTTCCCCTTCACCCCTTACGGTATGTTCTGTGCCCCAGTCAGCTCTCTTATTTAGTATTGCAGTTGTCTGTTTGTGTAATCTCGCCAGAATCAGTACTTTCAAGATGCCAGCATGTAGTAGGTAGTCTGCATGTTTGTGCAGTGGGGGGAAAACATAATTTAGGGAAATGGCATGTAGAATGAAATGCACACTTTATGTTTAGCATTATAATTGTAGTTAGAAATAGTTGGAAACTTACCTAGTTCTATATTGGCTGCAAGGATTTTTAAAGTCCTCCTAAATAGTCTTAGGTACTAATATGTATCTCTTTGCATATGTCCTTAAAGTATGGAAGGATTAGAAAGAAGATGAAAAAATTTTACATGAAAAAATAAGGGCTTTATATTTTTTAATTATTTGCTTAAATATAACCTCAGTGGGGCCAACCTAGACCACACTATAACCTGCCCATCTCCCATAATGCAGCTTTCTTATTCTCACTTTTTTCTTTTGTCCATAGCACTTATTACCTTCGTTTTGTAATATTTACTTACTAATTTATTATGTTTTTTGAAAAATCATTTCCCTACACACTAGAACACAAGTTCCATGAGTGCCAGGCACTTGATATAAAATAGACTCTCACAAAATCTATACTTGGCATATTATAGACTCACAAAATCTTTGTAGAATGAATGAATTCATCCTATATAGTTATTTCAGAGATAGTATCTAAGCTGGGTAAATTGGAATATTGAATCACAATGCTAAGAGGTCAGCCTCCTATCTGGTTAGCCGCAGATATTTTTAACAACCTTCCTACCTCACCTTTTCCTAGTATGCCTCCTTTGGAAGGTGAAGACACGCATACCACACTATCGAAAGCTTTCTCCGTATGAATTCTCATAAAATTGGGTCCATAAAGGATAATGTATCTTCTGAGGAATAAATGAATGAAATCATGCTGTAAGGAAAAGAGACAATGGTTTTAGTGATTCATAGCACCTGTGTCATCTTTTGGGGCTTGGTTTCTTCACCTATAAAATGATATGAGGACCTACCTCATGGGACTGTGCTAAGGATTAGAGGAGTTCAGATATTACTATTGATAGCTACAGTTGCCAGATCTGGAAGGCATATGGTGTCAAGATACACCTTTTGCTAAACAGACAAGATAAAAATGATTCTTTTCTAAGTGAAATTTTTTCTAAGTGAAATTTTACTTGTAAGAAGAGTTAAGCTGCTTAATGAAATGTATTTTGATGTTAAATAACAAGCGTGGGCCTTTTCTCCAGGCTTGAAAGATTATTTCAGATTATTTTATATAATGTGGTAAAAAGTAATGGGCCCTGATTAAAATGAAAACACATGGATCACTGTGTTCTTTTATTTGCAAGGTCAGCAGTGCTTCTGTTTTGACTTATTTAATGAGCTTTTCTCTATTATTGTAGTATATTAATATGAATGCTTTCTTTAGATATGAAAAGAAGCAAAGTATCTTTTATATTTTGAAGACTTTTATTGGGAGAAGTTTTATCATGAATTTTCTTAAAATGAGTATACTTGGAAAACCTTAGAAAATTGCTGAGAAGTGCTTAGCAGTGAAAAATATGTTGACATGAGAAATTCTCACTGAAACTTTATGGCTAAATGGCTTAATTCATGTCAGCTATGGTTTGAGATTTATTTTCTTTCCTGACATTCAAATGTGTTGTTCACATATTTGGATTTCTAAAACAAATTGAATTAAATAAAGGTTTTATATCATAATGACTTTTTGCTAAATGAAGCCCAGTTGCCAGAATTGTTATAACGATTTATCCCAGTACTTTAAAAACAAGCATATATTTTCTAATTAGAACACTCTGCCACCCTCAGGGAAATTGTAAATACATATTTTTGACAGAATGTTTTTTCATTACACAAAAACAATCATATCATTTGTAGTTTTAAAAATGATATTTTCTCCATTTTTAAAACGTTATATAACATTTAAAGGATACCTAAATATAGAGTCCAGTTGAAAACTGGCATTATTCTGAATTTAAGTTGTAAAGTAAAAACTTATTTTTTTTTTCTGCAATGGAATTGGTTTGCTATCACTATATAATATATTGCCAGAACTTAGCATCTTAAAACAATACCCATTTATTACCTTATAGTTCTATAGCTCAGAAGTCCAGTATCGCATGATTGGGTTCTCAGATCTCAGTCTTAATAAGACTGAAATCAAGCTATGGTTGGAGCTGTGTTCCTACCTGGAGGCTCTGCTGAAGAATCTGCTTCCAAGTTTATTCAGGTTGTTGGCAGAATTCAGTTCTTGGTCATTGTAGGACTGATGTCTCAGTTTCCTTGTTAGCCAGGCTCCACTGTTAGCTCTTGAAGGCTGCTGGCATTCCTTGTCTTATGGCTCTCCATCTTTAAAACCAGAACAAAGAATTTTCCTAAAGTGAAATATACCTCACACTTTAAATCTCTGACTTAAGAAGGATCCAGGCTCTTTAAAAGACAATTGATTATATTGAGCTTGACTGGATAGTATCTCTTTTGATTACTCAAAAGTCAACTGATTAGTAACTTAATCATGAAGAGATATCCCATGATGTTTACAGTTTCTGCCCACACTAAAGGGGAGGGAATTAAACATAAGGTGTGTATATAAGGAACATAAATATTGAGGCTGGGGATACATCTTAGAATTCTGCTACTGCAGCAACAAGTTATTGAATTTGTTAAAGCAAGACAATTTTGTAAAGGAAGGCACATTTATTTAATTGATTTTGTCACACAGCATGCATACATAAATGTACACGGTCACTTCATTGACATGGATGTAAAGCAGAATTAATTTATTTCAAATTCCAAGGCAAGAAGAGTTAGAGCGGGACCAGAAGTGATCTTCATGGTGTCATCTCTCCTTTAAGATCTTCCCCATAAAAATAATAATGCATCGTTCTCTTTATTTGGTGTGGTAATGAGAGGTCTTTATGAATTTACAGTTAAATGCTTGACCTTATTTTTAAAATCTTACTATTAATTTATTAAACAAACCAGATTATATTAACAGTTAAAGTGTAGAATTTCCTCTAGGGAGAAGGTATGGTCTCGACAGGGCTTACCAGTTGACTGGGTGTCTGGAAGTGGTTTTTACTCTGGGACATTGGGGCAGTGATTGTAAAATCAAGTAAAAGTGGAGTAATGTTCAATTACTTGAATACCGGTATTCGGAGGGAAGTTAGATTACTGAATTCTAGACTTCAGAGGATGTATCAAGGATAGCCATCTTGTTTTGGATGTCATCAGAATACAAGTGTCAAAATCATGAAATTAGATTTCAGTGTTGAAGAACATAGAGGCCTGAGAGCAGGAAAGGCCAAATTTTGTGGGGAAGGAGCAAAACAGCATACATATTGAATGATTAGAGAAAAATCAACTAAGAAGAGTTCATTTTGGAAAGGTAAGGGAGGGAGATTTTTAAGGAAAACAAGTCATTAAGTGCCAACAATATGGTAATCTGATTTCCAAATACCTGTATTATAAATTGTTACAAATCTTAAAAAATAAAAGGCATATTCAGAGCCAAGGAGCATCTATATTGTTGGATCTGGTTAATATTCCTGAGAGTTTTATGAGGCAAATGATTTAATGGAAGAAATGTTTATGCTTTTACACCCTTTTCTTTAGTAGTAAAAACAAATAAACCTACATTTTGAGTAGTTGACATGGTTACATAAAGAAAACATGGCACATTGTAATTTATACAGTCTAATACTTATTAAGCACCTATTTGGGTGCCAGGTTCCAAGCACCAAATATTCAAAAACCACAAAACGATGCGTTATTGTTGCTCTTGAATTCTACATACAGGGATATTGAGCACAAAGAAATGGCTAAATACCCACTACATTGTGAGTTTCAAAATAGGAAATTTAACCCAGCCTGGCTCCAAATTTAGTGATCTTAATTCATCTGCAAGATTGCCTTTCAAAGTTCGATGGAATGTTATAAAGCCATTGAAATGACAACTGAATGTGATTTGGAGAAATTATATATTTACAATGTAGTATTAATTAAAATGTGGCTTTCCTATTATGGTAAGGACTGTGAAGACCATTCTCAGATGAAAATAGGTGTATTAGAATGATAGACTTATATTCATTTTTTCTTTAATTTTTGTCTTTAATCCTTTTAAAATGTATGGTAGTGAAAAGCTGTCTATAGCTCATGCTGTGGAATCATCGGCTTGAATATGAACAGTATAATGTTAACATCAGAGGAGTAATGTATGTGTAGGTGGCAAAAACATCGTTGAAATAACAGTCGTTGGAGCTGACACATTTTATTTATTATGAAGCCAGGCAGCTGGAAAGATGAAGTACATTAACTTCAAGGCCACGGAAAATAGAGTGGAAAAAGGGCTGTAAGTTAGGGTTAAAGCTTTAGGGAAGGCGTTGAAGGTCTCTGAAAATGGGATTCATACATTGGCAAGATAATTAAACAATAGAGATTTCAACAATGTAGAATAGTTTGTTAGGGGTGAGCAGTGGTTGGAAAGTAGCAATGGAGAGCAGGAAATGTGCTTCTCCCCTCGCAGACCCAGGCCCATATTTTTGGGAGTCGGTCTAAAAATATATATAATTAAGAAAAAGGTAGCAATTAAGAAGAACAGAGGGAGAAGCTGTAGAATTATAAAAGAGTTTGCTCTATAAAAGAGTTAGACACACTGAAATTCTAAATAGTGTTGTGAGCACCTGTTCAGTAATCTGGCAAGGTGTAGGGTTGAGGTCTGGGTGTAGATGTAAGTGTGTGAATTTGAAGGGTAGGCCAGGTACTTAGATCTGTGATGATCATTTATAGACACAACAAAGTGAGGAGGCTGAAAGCAAGGGGACCAAGGTCGGGAACAGGTCCAGAGAGTACTAAGTCCAAACTTTAAAAGTAGTAGTCATTATATTAGCCATTTCAAGTAGCAGTGCACATTTGTAGGTCCGGTATATTTTGCAGTATAACCCCGATTCAGATAGGAATTCATGAAGGAGGTTGATTATGCAATGGTGATGTATATTGGTTAGTCCCCCTACCCCCAGTAAAAAATTGAGGGGGATGAATGTGGTTTTCCGAATAAAAACAACATAACTCATGAAAAATATCAAGCATTTGTTCCTTTCTGCCTTTAATGATTAAGAACTAAGGATGGAGTTCAGTCTTAGAATTATGCACTTGTTCTAAGTATTCACAAAACATTTTATGTCTGTGTAGAATTACTTTTTAAAGATAAAACTTGGGCATAAATTTACATTTAATTTTTGATAGCATATACAGTGGGAAATTGAACTTTTAAAATTGTAGTTTCAGTTTAAACTGTTTATGAGGAGGTATTTCAGTTTCTCTGATAAAATTCTTAATTGTTATAGATAGATTGATAGATGGGTAGAAAGATAAGTAGTCAGGTAAATAGATCCATCCACCCATAGATAGATGTTATATGCTAGAATGATAGTTCAAGAAGATGGTCTGGAAGGTGACCAGGCAAATAGAGGTTTAAGATCTATTATAAATCAGAGCAAAAGAAAAGAAAATCCATCATTTTCTCCTCTAATCATTTTTGCTTCTTCCTTTCTCTAGTCAATGAATTTTTAAAAGATGGGTTTTAGGGTCCCCCCCCTCAACTGACATGTATACACACATACATGCCCACAAAAATTATTTATTTGACTTTAAATTATGTTACTTTATCTACGATGGTTCATCACTTGCTATAGCTGTTGCCAAAGAATATCTTAAAACTATTATAATTTGAAACTTTATACATACTATATCTGTAACATATACTGTATGTTATATGGATAGTTTTGCTTATTTGTAAGTTAAAAGTTTATCTATCAAGGAATATGTTTTCTGATGAATTCAACTAGGTATATTTATATATTTAAAAACTCTAAATGCCATCCGGCTGGGCGTGGCTCAGTGGTTGAGCGTCGACCTAGGATCCAGGCGATCGGGGTTCGATTCCCGGTCAGGGCACATGCCCGGATTGTGTGCTCGATCAATGATTCTCTCATCATTGATGTTTCTATCTCTCTCCCTCCCTCTCCTTTCCTCTCTCTGAAATCAATAAAGATATATTTAATAAAAAATAAATAAAAATGCCAGCTAAAAGTTAATTTAAAGGTGACTTAGGATTGACTTTTTAATACTTTGTTAATGATCAATGTATAATTTAAGTCTTATCTAAATCTCAGCTAAGGCCTAAATACAGCAAACATTTTTGTAGGGTTGCTTTTTGTGTTTTTTTTTGTTTGTTTGTTTGTTTGTTTTTTGACAAATGACAGAAGGATAGACCTGGGTAAAATGGATTTGTGTTGGTCTTAACTGAATATTAAATTTTGTTCTTCACAACACTTAACTCCAGCAGGTGCTAAATGGAATTCATCCAGGCATGACAGTGTGACGTGAAAGTGCTGATTCTAGATGTGTTCTCTTCCTGCTAATTTTGTCCGTGACAGGATAAACCTAGGTGCACAGGTGCCTGGCTGACGATAATGCAGCTTCTGATGAACATCCACTTGCGATTAATAGGTAGTAAATTTCTTTGTTTTCAATATTGCTTGTGCCATTCTTTTTTTAAAAAGTGGGATGGCTCTCTGTAAGAAACATAGTTAATTGTTTTCAGTGTTATGAAATGTATATGTGATCATATGATAGGTTATGAATTTTTTGAAGAGAAAGATACTTCCAAAGGCAACAAAGGCTAAGAATTTGACCTGTAAGATAATCTTTGATAACTCTTCTTTGGTGTACTTATTGGCTAACATAGCTATGGCAGTTGATATCACCCAGGATGGGATCTAAATCCTAAAAGGAAAAATCTAGAACACTGACTTAGATTGAAAAAATAAATAAAATCATTCTGCAATTAATATTATATGTTCTTTCCTCACTTAGCCATGCACAGAATTACAGTGAGACAGCAAATGGCTACACAGATATATGAGGATGAGCAGAAAGAAAAAAAAAAAGATTACATTGATAAAGATGAAGAGAGCTTAAATCAATATATATATTGACTACTCTTTTTCTTTTTTAAAAATTCAATAAGTCTGCATTTGATCCATGCCTTCAGATATTTAGATATGTTTACTAGCTCGTTGTATAGTGCTTCAAGTATGAAAGCAGCTGGTAAAAATCCTCAGGCTAACAGGATTTTTAAGTGATTCTAGAAAGCTGGGTAAAAGTGATTAGTCACAATATTAATATGCACATATGTTGATATGTTAGATCATCTTGGTTAAACAAAGTTAAATATTTTTTTTTCTTACAATAGAGAATACTCAGAATTTTGAATGTGACTAATGTGCATGAAAAACCTCTGATAAAGGGCTGTTCATACCTTTCTCAGACTTATTTTCATGAATGTCTAGGGATCTGTGTGTGTTATTTGAGACATGCTTCTAGAAATGTTGACCTAGTTAAGTCTGTCATAGTCTATTAAAATGGAATAACCATGAGAAATAAAATACATCTGTATTTTTCTTTTCTACTTGGATATTTTATTGTTTCATATAAACTCAGTTAAAATTTTAACTGCTTTAGAAGATTTTAGAAAAAGAATTTAGTTGGTATCTGTCCTCACAAAACTCATAACCCAGTAAAATAGGAAAACCTATAAAATGGCCAATGAAAGAAAGTGGTAATTACTATACTTAAAGAACAAGAGAATGTAATAAATATATAGGGAAATGAGGGGTCTGATGAGCAAATCAAACTATTCTCTCTGCTAAAGCAGAATGTGACTGGTCTCTGAAGGTGGGCGGGGCTTTTGTGATGGACATTTGCTGTGCTGGTTTGGTTTTCCTCAATCTGACCTTCCGTCTGGTTCAAGACAACGTTCGTGGGGTGATTTTGGTGGGAGACAGCCTTGCCTCATACTGTGGATGCTCCTCCTCCCTACTCCTTGCAGTGTAAGGCTGGTCGAGTGGGCCTCTCAAGGGACTTGGCACCTGGAGAAATGCTAAGATGTGCCAGGGTAGAATTTACATTTGCCCTTGGTGGTGGAGGTCAGCCACTGCTGCAAGCAGGGTGGTAGTGGCCACAGTGCCAGTGCAGCATTCTTACCTCACGCATCTAATCTTGAATTTGACTCTGGTTCCTATTGCCCAGTCTCCTAGTTTCCTCTCTGTTTTCAGACTGTTTCTGCAACTTTCTGCTGATTTTGAGAACTATATCACATCCCACCAAGCATTCCTTCTTTTTCTGCCTGTTTGTCAGAAGGATTACGTTTTGATACTTGTGAGCAAGGACCCTCCTAATTCAGGGTTAAAAGCTGAATATGCAGGAAAGGGTATTTCTTGGTTTCTGAGGAACAAGCCCAGCAAAGACAAAGAAGCAAATACTGTATGGGTGGCTTTGTCAAACTATAGAGCAGGGGAGATGGCAGGAAATCATTAGTCAAACAGAGCATTCTAAACTTTCTGGGTTCATGGCACCCTTCATTCTCAGTAATTTTTTCACAGTACTCCTAGTCAAAACAGTTTCTAATAGCTGCTTTTATTAAGAAATTAAGTCCAAAAAATATAATAGTAGCAGTTTGTGTGGTGTACAATGCACATTGCTTTGCTTTTCTAGGAAAGTCCAGTACAGTGCCCCGGTGGGTTCACCAGTTCTCAGGGTGCCGCAGTCCACTGTTTTGGAAACATAGACCTAAAAGATTCTTGGTATTTTGCTTTTTATAAAAAATTTATGTTTCTCATTTTCACACTCATACTATTCCTATGAGATTTGCAGGTAGGGAAACTGAGGGTCATAAAAATTAAGTAATTGAACTAAGGGTATGTAAATATCTAATGTGCAGGAAACTGAATTCACATCTTTATTTTCCTAGGCTATAATGACCATAGCAGTTAGACTTTGTGTCTGGAGTGTTGTGTTTATGTGAGTAAAGCTATGAAAATGGAGGGTATTCTGAGAAATATTTTTTTATTAATTTTTTGTTAATCCTCACTTGATATTTTTTCCATTGATTTTGAGAGACAGTGGAGAGGGAGAGGGAAGGAGAGAGAGAGAAAGAGAGAGAGAGATCAATGTGAAAGACACATAGATTGGTTGCCTCCCTCACTTGCCCAATGGGACCTGGGCATGAACCTGCAACCCAGGTATGGGCCCTTGACTGGGAATCAGACCGGAGACCCTTTGGTGTGCTGGCCAATGCTCTAACCACTGAACAACACTGACCAGGGCCTATTCTGATAAATATTATATGGAGATGTCACTGTCAGGATGAGGAGTTTGCATATTCCATGAGTATCAATACAATTTTTGTAACTGATCTCTTGATTTCAAATAGTTCTAGATCGTAGATTACTTAAACATAAAGACTTTATAATCTTGTTTGTGTCATTCCTCATACCATAGAACCTATCCTGTACCTGGTAATCAGTATATGTTTGCTTAATTTAAACTTATATTTGTGTTGAAAATTTATAGGTAAATGTAATGTTTTACACTGGTAAGATTTATGCTACAGTAGGAATGATTAGGAACAGCAACTGAAGATCTTGAATTCTGTTTTTTGATGATTAATTTGCTCATACTTTATTTATTCAACTTATATATTTTTTGAGTACCTCTCAAATGATTTTCATGTTATTGAGAAGGTTGAATGCTGTTGCCAAGACTTGGAAGTCTTTGTCCATGCCTATGTTTTGACCTATGCCATTAGTTGTATCACTTCTTTTCTTGATATTAAATTAATAAAAAGAGTAGAGTTCAATAAAATATTAAGGTGGTAAACAATCTAGAAGTCATAAGAATTTCTACTGTTATGGTATAAACTTTAGAATACCCAATTCTGAATTTGGGAAAAAAAAATGTGGATTCATTTTTCAGATAATTAAAACCAACTTCTTTTGATTGCTTATAAAAAGATTAATTTGAGTGTTAGGTAGCTTCTGTTGTCAGGTGACAATTTTACTGCCATGGTATGATTTTGTTTGGGTGCCTTATTAGTAGTGTTATGACTATAAATGAAAGCTATATTAGGTAAAATTATAGATGGAGTTTGTGTGATATTTATAACTTAGTGAAGGATCTGGCTTATGGAATTATATACAAGAAAACAAAGTAAAATGAAATATCTGCATATGTTATTAAAATTGCTGAAAGAATTTATTTTGCCTTTTTTCCTAAAGAAGATATTTTCCCTTTAAACACAATAAGGCCAAATTAGTCTTTTGAGTTTACTTGTGTGACCAAATGTACACACGTTTCTATGACACATAGACAAATATGATCAAACAATAATTCTTTTCATTTCATGTTTTCCTTTTATCTTCTTAAAACTCATACTACCTTAAGATATTTCCAGATAAATTGAAATAGAAAGGCATTGCTTCTTTTTCAGGTTTCCTGTATATTACTGTGTTTCCTTAGAATTTGTGTTTGAGTAAAGAAATGGCTTTGCAGTCAGGAGGCTCTAAACGTTCCAGTTGATAAAGTAAATGATTTCTAACTTTGAAAAATAATATTTTCTTCCCTCCCAGGTGTGGCAATTGAGCATTGATGTCTGATCCAGGAGATCGTGGTTCGATTCCTGGTCAGGGCACATGCCTGGGTTGCGAGCTTGATCCCCAGTAGGGGGCATGCAGGAGGCAGCTGATCAATGACTCTCTCTCTCTCTTTCTCTCCCTTCCTCTCTCTGAAATCAATAAAGATATATTTAAAATAAATCAATGATCTTTTTAAAAGGCACATTCTTTAGATGAGTCTCAGGCATCCATCAATGCTTTAACTTAAGCACATTGATATTCCTGAATTCATAATTCTATTTTTACTAAGTAAAGGCAAATATTCTTATTTGGAGAAAATGAGATTTTTTTTTTTGGGAAGACCCTTGAAGCATTAACCTAATACAATACAACTGTTTTGTGACTTTATAATAAATAATGATAGTGAGGAACTCCTTGCATTTGATGTTGTTTAATATTTCTTGAGTTAGTCTTTCTTGACTTTTATAAGATAGCATAATTAAGATTATTTTGAAATTTCATTGACCATTTTTTCCTATGATAATTTGATAAGCGGGAAAGAACACTGAAATGAAGTATTTATTATGGTTTGGCACTGTTGAGATTCTAATATTCTTTTTAAAATTAATTTTCTTTTACTAAGTTAAATATGGATATATTAAGACAATTGTCAGACTCATAATTGTCTGTCTCATAAATACTGGAAAATATAATGATTTGTGTGTAAATAGCTTTTTTTTCTTTCCTTGAAAAATAAGGTCGGCTTCTAGAGGAAGGAGTAAGTAGATGATCTCTGAAGGTTTTTCTGGTCAACATTTTATATTATGCTTCTTTTATTCTGGACAGTGTTCTAAGTACTTTGCCCACTCACTAAGTTATTACTGGTTCTCTTGTTCTTAAGGAAAAAAGTGTAGTAATAACAGGAGTAAATTACAAATGTTTTATAGAAGTTCCATCACACAGGGATTTGTAACTACGTAATTGTGAAGTGCATTAAAAAGATGGGTTTCAAATATAATCCGACTATATCTATTGGGCCCTCGTTATATGCCAAACATGGCATCAGGTCCTAACTCTCCTTCAGTGAATAAAATAGGCATCCTCTTGCCATTCCAGTTTCTATGTATAGGAGAGAGAGGAATGTAAGTAAATAAGTGAATTCTACTAAACAGTGTGGTTCCCTGGAGGCTCTTTGAGGTTGGATCGTTTTAGCTGAGACCAATAAAATGAGAAGTAAATGGCTTATGGGGCATGAAGGGCGATTCAGGCAGAAGGCATGGCACAGGTAAAGGCTCTGAGTGGTGGAGTGCGCCAGGTTCTGATGTTAAGCAGAGAGAGCCAGAAAAAAGTGTCGTGAGATGGCTCTCTCCAGACTGTAGAGGACTAATATTTGTAAATAACTTTTGTAAACAAGTAAATTAGTAGTTTACTTGAAGTTTCCTGTAGAATTGCCTCTTTATTTTAATGGTTATGTTTTCTCATAAGTTTGTTTTGTGAGTAAAAGTAGTTATTAACTTGAAATTGCACTAAATGGCACTTATCATTTCCTCGTGAGCAAAGGATTATTTCTCTCCCTTTCATTTTTGTGGCAGTTGTGAATTACTTGATGATTTATTTCACCACAAGTAGTTTCTGGAATGCCCAGGAAAGCATAAGTGTGAATATAGCTTGTTGCATGTGCCCAGGTGGAAATATATTGAGAACTTATTTTTGTGGGCAGGATGATGATTCTCAAAACTTTTATATTTTGGGCTCCTCAGACATCTCAGTACAGCCTAGATACTCCTTCACATTGCTGTTGCTTGCTTATGCTAATTACAATATTTAAGACCAATTATTTTTAGAAACATTTTAAAATTAGGTA
The DNA here is from genome assembly GCF_054644295.1 of Miniopterus natalensis. Lineage (NCBI taxonomy): Eukaryota > Metazoa > Chordata > Mammalia > Chiroptera > Miniopteridae > Miniopterus > Miniopterus natalensis. The sequence goes on along the minus strand of NC_142090.1, from coordinate 51,913,945 downwards.
CTATTTTAAGTATGAAAAGAATAACATAATGAATGCTGCATCCAATCTTGTCAAATCTTAATATATAATCTTATGTGCTTTGGCTACATTATCATTATGGGTCCGGCATTACCTCCCCCCATCCTAAATTTGGTATTTATCATTCTAAACAAGATTTTGTATTTTATTATATATATAAATCTAATACAAGATTTTGTATTTTATTATATATAGATATGTATACTCATAAACAATGTAAAATATTGTTTTGAACTTTAATCCATGAGGATACATGTATCTCTAGTTCATTCATTTTAACTGTTGTATAGGCTGGATCTTTCATAAATGTATCATGTAATTTATACATTCTCTTGGTGATGAACATTTAGTTTGTTTCCAAGTCTAATTTACCCTTAACTTCTGTCTTTGTCCAATGGTGTATTTTCCTCTTGCTTCAGTTTCCCCTCTCTCCAGTTTTCAAGTCTTCTAAGGAGGTATTTTTGTGATGATAAACTAACCTTACAGCCAAACATATAAGTAACTTTTAAATTCCATTTTAATTCATTAGTACAATATTATTAAAATAGATTGGAACAGATTACAGTTAGTTCATCTTCCCAAAATCCATAATTGCTCTTCCAGTAATGTTAAAAAAAAAATAGCCAAATGTTTATAGGTTTAGAAAGAGCCTGTTGGTGTATTTTTCTCAGGTTAGCCAATCGATATTCCTAATTATCACCTTTTAAAAATTTCAATATAATAAAGGTTTCAAATTCCTTGGAAAGGTTGATTTTTAATAGACATATTCAACTTATGAATACCATATGATTGTATTTATAAGGCATTTTTGCATGCTTAAATAAGAAAATAAAACATGCCTTTTTGGCATGCAAATAAATAAATGTCTAAGGTTTGTTGAAGTGATAGATCTTATCTTTTCTTCTTTGAGAAGCACCATACTCATCATTTAGATGGATTATAGAAGGGGCTATATAGTGCACAACCAGAAGTAAATTGTTTTTCATTCTCCATGATTAGAAAAACCATTATGAATTATGCTGGTTGAATTTACATGACGCAACAATTTTTCAACTCTAACAAAAATTTCCCTTTAGTTTTTAAAGAACCAAATACAGTTATTTGATATTCTTTGAATTATTTCCAGCCTGCCTGCTTGCGTGATTAAAATCTCTTTGTTCTTTTGGCTCTGAGTCAGAAAAAGAAGTGATATTATCTTTTAAGAAAAAAAAGTGTGGGTTTATTTGAATTTTAGCTTTATCAGTGAAGCACTTAGATATGTACTAAGAAGTACAGACTTCACGATAGCTCTGGGGAGGATGATCTCCACATTAACAATTTGGAAATTTTTTGGAGTGTGAGGTAGGAATGCTTCGTGATTGGCAAAGTTAACTTTAGAAGATTTATTCTTAGAAGCAACATATTTCAGCCATTGCCGCATTGAAATGTCACAGTTTCTTGTGCCAAAAGCAAAACACATAACATTCAAATTCTCCTTTACTTCTACATACATTAGGTAACTTACATCGATCAACAGGGTGCCAATTAGCAGGCTTTTTCTATGTTAATGATTATGTTTTCAATTTAAAGTTATATTTGTATACAAATATACTCTCCCTGCCTGTGTTTCAGAGAGTTCTAAAGGAAAGTTAAGTAAGTTATTTAGTTTAACATTATGTAACATTCATGAACAGTTTACCATTTTATGTGGATTATGTAATATAAGTGGAATTTCTTAATGAGGAGAGTAATCATCAAGCCATTAAATTGAGGAAAGATTTGCCAGTGGATATAATTTATACTATACCAAACCTATTAAGTAAAGAGAGGTGAAAACTAACAATTTTTTTTTTTTTACTTTAGAAAGCAAAACTAATATTTTAGCTAGAGATAAAAAAAAAAAAAAAAAAAAATACCACCACAAACCATTCCTGAGTTTTATAAGCAAAATACCTATATAGTTTTAAATAAGAAATTTATTCAACATATATTGATAGTGTGCTTACTTATGACAATCACTTTAGGGACATGATTTAAATTATCATTATGCTATAAGGTGAATTTTGCCATTTCAGTTCTACAGTTGAAATAGCTGAATGTCAGAGATTTTAATTAACTTCTTGATATCACAGAGTGTCAGAGGTAGAATTCAAACCCAGATCTTTCCAATCCCAAAGTTTTTATTTCCCTAACCTAGTGCTCTATTTATGTGGGGGGGGGGGGGGAGGGGAGTTTGGGTTGGGGGAAGGTGATATAAAAGATAGGAAACTGACCATTCAAATAAAATGCAGCACTTGATCCTGAGCCAAATCACTCTGTAATTTGCATTGAATGGGTGGGTGGATGGGGTTTGGAATATTAATACATTTTTGTACAAAAAAGTACTATTTCTTTCAATCAAGAAAAAGAATAGTCACCATTCTACTTTCTACTTTTATGAGTTCAGCTTTTTAAAAAGATTTCATATATAATTACCACATTGTACCCCTTAAATATGTACAATTTTATTTATTAACTATATCTCAATAAAGCTAGGAAAATAAATAATGTTAATTTAAAAAAAGGTTAGTAAAAAATTCTGTATACCATAACCCACAACATTTTGTTTGCCTCTTCTTTTATATTGTTTCTTAATCCAGTTATTTTTCCTTTTATAATTCTTCTTTGGAGCCTTTTCACCTCCAGCCTAGTTTAGGTACACGCCCCTTCAGTATTTTATTTGTTCTGGATATCTCCACTCTTCCTCCTTCCCCTCCCTCATCACGCTGCCATCGGAACAAAGCATTGCTAGTAAATGTTCAGGGGCTTTGCTTTGTTTCTAGAGGAGATTTGAAATGTCTTAGCCTGATATTTTAAATCTATTAAATTTGTATTTAATTTATATGCTTAGCGTTTTTGTAAGCTCTTCAAATATTGTAAGCTTATTAAATTGATCACCCTGATCTTCCAGGTGTTCTTCACTGGCTTTCAAATATGTCTTGTGCTTTCTCCACCCAACGCCTTTGGTCACACCGATCTTGATGTCATAAATCCCTTCTCTCCTATTCAAATCCCATTTGTCCTTCAAGACCCAATTTGAATCCCTCTTTTGTAGAATAGTTGCTGACTACTGTAGCTCATCATTGTCTTTTTTTATGCTGGTCTTCTATAATCCTTGAGGAAAAGTCTTAGATCAATGATCTAAACCTCCACTTTGTGAACCTAGAAAAACAGAACAAAATAAACCCAAAACAAAAAGAAGGAAATAAATAATAAAGAGCAGAAATCAAGGAAATTGAAAACAGAAAAATAGAAAAAATGAAACCAAGAGCTGGTGTTTTGAAAAGTTTAACAAAATTGACAAGCTCCTAGGTAGACTGACAAAGAAAAGAGAGAAAATAAATGGCCAGTATAAGTAATGAAATAGGGAATATCCATGCAGACCTTGCAGACATCAAAAATATAATAAAGAATGCTACAGCCCTACCGGCCGTGGCTCAGAGGTGAGCATCGACCTAGGATCCAGGCGATCAGGGTTCGATTCCTGTTCAGGGCACATGCCCGGGTTGTGGGCTTGATCAATGACCCTCTCATCATTGATGTTTCTACCTCTCTCTGCCTCTCCTTTCCTCTCTCTGAACAGTCAATAAAGATATATTTTTAAAAAAAGAAAGAAAAAAAAAAGAATGCTACAAACAACTCTACACATATGAAGTTGGCAATATTGACAGAACAGAATAATTTCTCCAAAAGCACAAACTGCTATAACTCATTCAATGTGAAATAATTTGAATAGCTCTGTAACTATTAAGGAAATTGAATTTGTAATTTTAAGATTCCCAAAAAGAAGGTCTTCAAGTCCAGATGGTTTCTCTATAGAATTTGTTGAAGAATTAACACCAATTCTACACAATCTTTTTGAGAAAATAGGACAGGAGGGAGCACTTCCCAATTCATTTTGTGAAGTTAATATTACCCTAATATTGAAACAAAGCAAAGACAGTACAAGAAAATAAAATTACAGACCAGTATACCTCATCAGGGTAGGAACCAAAATCCTTTAAAAAGAGAATTCAGCAATATATAAAAATAATTATACCATGTAGAAAATGTTTGAGATTTCTTAAAAAGCTAAACATGTAACTACTGTAGAACCCAGCAATTGAGTGTCTGGGTCCTTACTCCAGAAAAACAAAGGTTCATGTTTATACAAATACATGTACCCAAATGTTTATAGTAGCTTTTTGTCATAATAGCCCCAAACTTGAAACAACTCAGATGTTCTTCAGTGGGTAAGTATGTAAAGAAACCATGATACATCCATGAAATACTCAGAAGACAACAATAGAAACACAAACTGTTGACACACACAACCAGCTGAATGAATCCCCAGATAATTATACTGAGTGAAAAATAAAAAAAAGCAATCCCCAAAGGTATACTGCCTGGTTCCATTCATGTAACGATATGACATTCTCGAAATGACAAGTTACAGAGATGGAGAACAAACCCACATTTGCTTGGTTTGTATCAGTGTGTCCAGAATATTAGCCTGAGAGTGTGACCTGGGTTTAGTTGTGGTTCTGCCAGCAGTTTCGGGAATTAACTTTGGGGGCTGGTTGCAGGCCAGGTGGCAAAATAGGTAAATCCTATGTTTGATGCCATCCTGCCCCCGTTTCTCTGGAATTTTCCTTGTGCTCATTCTCACTGACTGTTTTTGCCCATTCATCCCCGAGAGTCTTTGCTCTCGAGTGGTTGCCAGCGCCGAGCCATGTGTGAATTAGAGATAATGGCTTAAGATGTCTTATCTGCCAGTGGGTTCAGTTTCCACTGAGGATCTCTGGAGACTGCAAGGCTTTCCGGCCTGTAAGGGCAGGCAGTGGGAGGATGGTCGGCAGGCCCGCAGTGGCTCACAGACCAGGTTTTCCGGGCAGCTGCCACCTGAGGGGCATCCTGAGTAATTCCTGACTTAGGGTTGCCCACATTCTGCATCAGGGCTAAGGTAAAGATTTTTAAATGCATGCACTGCTTTTTTCCTCCTATCCAAATGTGATATTCAATAGTCATTAAATTCACGTGGGAAACAAGGCGCACTTTTTTGTTGTTAATCCTCACTGAAGGTATTTTTTCCATTGATTTTTAGAGAGAGTGGAAGGGAAAGAGGGAGGGAGGGGAGAGAGAGAGAGAGAGAGAGAGAGACAGACAGATATGAGAGAGACGCATTGATTGGTTGCCTCCCACAGGTACCCAGACCAGGACTGGTGATCGAACCTGCAACCCAGGTATGTGCCCTTGACTTGGAATCGAATCTATGACTCTCTGGTGCACAGGCTGATGCTCTAACCATCAAGCCACACCGGCCAGGGCCACAGGGCACATTTTTAATAAACAAATACGAGATAACAAGAAATTTGGAAATGACATTTCCATTTTCCATGTTACTTATCTTGAATTCCAGTGACAACTCCAGAGTGATGTTTGGTTGTGGCATGTAGAAACTTCCATCAATAAGTGCATTTTTTTGAAATTTTCTTCACTGAACTCAAGGCGTTTGTTTTTAATATGGCACGTGATTAAAACCTTCATGGTAAAATATTTATAAGGGCTTGGTAATACATTGAATGGCTTTACTTCTTACATTATTGAAACACATTTTTTCTTTCCAGCTCTGACCTTTTCAAAATGCATAATCAATTGAATATTTGTTATAAGCAAATCTAAATGTGCAAAATCTATATCAGTAAGTGCTGGGAAAAATGAAGAGAAGAAAATTTAGAGCAATTCCTTCCCAAGACTGTTTAGCAAAACTAAAATTGGTGGCTGATTAGAGGTTTTAGCTCTTGCAATCACTTCAGCCCTTATTTGTCAGATTACACCATTCTTATTCAGTAAATCTCAAAATCAATTTCATTCCTCCTAAGCCCTCATAGATGTAGCAAAGTTCTAGGGGGGAAAAAATCCACTTTCTTCCATTGCCAAGAGAGGATATGATTCTATTTTCTATAGCTATCTTTGTCTCATCATTCCTTTGATATATTTTGAAATGAGTATTTATTCTTTTCCATGCTAATATTCAGCTGGCATGTTATTTTCTAGCTTTCAGACGTGGATTGACATTAAAGAGATGAACAGTTCTTTTATCCCTTCATTCCACAAATCCTTATTTAGTGGTGAGGACTACATGTATGTGTACATGTACTTGAACTCTCTTCACAGTCAAGGTTGTGTATATATATATATATTTTTTAAATTGCCAGTTTTCCAGGAAACTAAAAATGGGTTGTTTGGGTAGCATACTTTATTACTTATCAAAACATCATCTAGGCGAGGGATTTACGTGATATACAGATTGTTTCTCTAATTGGTACAAAAAAGTACTTGGTACCTATGGGTATTCCTCAGAAGCTAGAATCTAACTTTCCGTAACCCCACTAACACTCCTGTTGAGGGAAGGGCCACAATAATAGGATGGTGTAATATTTTGCATTTAGCACAGGGATAAGACAACTATATTTATTTGGGGAAAAACTTCACCGAAAATATAACTTTTTCAGTTCCAGGATTATCAGAAAATTTGTTAATTTTAAAAATAGCTTTTAGAATATTTTCGTTTTAAAAATAAAAATAATAGTTGTGTTGTATGTTCTCTTGGTTCCTCTGGAAACCTATATCTTCTCTGTACGCATCACAGGGCTTTGTTACTGAATTATAAGATTTTATATATGGAAAAGGATGTTAATGAAGGCAGTTCATTTAATATTGAGAAAGCTGAAACTCCCAGAGTTTAAATGTCATGCCCAGTTCACACAGATAATTTAGAACTGCTTTGTAACTGATGATATTTTCTGTGAATGCAGAATATTTATTGTTGGTTAAAATTGTTTTGGAATGAAGTCATGCTGGTAGCTTCCTAATTGATTATTTGAGGGGATTTAAATTTATAGGGTTTTTTTTTTTTTTTTGAGGGAAAAGTAAATGTCACCTTTCATGGACTTTTCTGCTACTTGGATTTCTAGCTATATGTGTTTCAAAATCTTTATGTCTTCAACAAACATCAACCAATAAGTCACATTATTTTATGTAGATAGTATCTATGTTGTTATGCATAAAAATTAAAATTGCTGATTTCTTACATTCTATGTTAATTTTGGAAAGTTAGTTGCAAGTTTTACATGAACACAAAGTTCTGGATATTAATAACTGAAAGAATTACTGACTTTAGAGTTAGTGTCCATACTCTATAGTCTTGACAAACACAAGGTAGGTTATTGGGAAACCTAGAGGGACTTGGGGACCAGTCCTGGTAGATGACTGACATGATGTGGTTCCATGGCACACTGGGTTTTGCCTCAGTGACCGTAGGCCATTAGTGCTGAAGCTGCTTATCCTGCCCTTCCTCCTGCTCTTCCAGGTAGTGATTGCACTGGGTTTTGTAGTGAACCATATAAAATCTTCCTTTCAAGTAAGTGGGACAGATAATTTAATACTGAGTAAGGACAAATGCTGGGTGTTGTGATTAGTAAAGATTTTATGGCAGTAAATGAGTGGGGAGCATACCTCCAATAGTGTGTGGTTTGAGACCTGAGCCGAGGGAGCAGTTCTGGAGAGGTGAGAGCTGCAAAGGGCTTGGCAAAGGCTTGGGTAATCCTCCCAGAAGAAGGGAGAGACCATCGTTTCACCCAGGTGAAAAAAGTACAAATTTATAGACGCACGAGGCAACACAATGTGTTCCATAATAGAAAGACTAGAGAAAGATTGCCAGAGTATGGCAGTGGAGAGAGATAAAGCTGGTGAGATATAAAAGATCACCTCAAAATGGCAGAGCCAAATTTAGACAATTTGGAAGGCTCGGCACTTCCAAACTTCTCCACCCTCAATATGGAAGCCAAAATAAAAGTAATACTGGCCTTTAAATAAGATATAAAACTCACATATATATTAAAGCAAGGTAGTTTTTCCCCAAACTTTGGTTGTAGAATTTTAGACAAATTACTCAAAGCTGAACTTGACTCTTTCTCACACATGCTTGGATTGGTCTTCTAGTATGTAGTACAGTTCTGTTGAAGGGGCTTGTAATACAGAATTTGGATTTTATCCTGAATAAATGGAGTGATACTGTTGGATTTCTTTACTAGGGATTTTTATGATCACTTTTGATTTTTAAAAATATTATCTTGTCAACATTGTGGAGAATAGGCAAGAGGAGATTGAGATAAGGTAAGGAGAGACCTTTTCAGGAGGTGACATACTTTCTCTGTGCTAAGGGCCTCTCAACTCAGGCCGTGTCAGTGGTGATGGAAATGAGAAAATGGACCTGAGAAGTATTTATTTGTGAGGCAGGAGCTACAGAACATACTGACCAATGAAAGCAGAGGATAAGAGGTAAGTTGTATTCAATGTGAGAAAAATGATGAATCAGTGAGGGGCATGCAGAATGCTTGTGGAATGCACTGGTGGAATTAATGCACATGCACTTGAATATACTTGTCTGCCTACGTAGATCTGGAAACATCAAGAATTGAAACAATTGAATGGACAAGGTATGGGATTATAAGGGAAGATAATTGGGACTTTGGAGACCTTAGGAGGAACTTGTTTGAGCAGTTTGTTTTCTTTCTCTGCAAGTCCAGTCCCCAGGCTCCAGATGAAAGTCCTCTTCATGGCTGCAAAGCCCTCAAGTCTTTGTAGTGTTGGAAAAGTCTTTTTGACTCTTCTTTTTTTTCCTTAACATTTCATCTCTTGGATTCCTGCTATTGTTGGGGAGTAACTAGAAGGTGTCAGACATAGTTTGTGATTCATGAAAAAGTACAATTTGGCATTTTACTACTGTAACTTTTCAAAACCCACACTTGAGAATGAAGGAAGTGATTCTCTGGTGAGCAACTGGTCTGCGGTAGAAAAATTTAGGGGCTGATTCTATGTACATTTAAATGGAACTATTTAATGGAATTATATTTTGTAAAATGTAAACTGATCCCATAACATTTTATGAATTACATTTTGGTATGATATTTGGAGTAGGCCTTTAGAATAAAATGTTAAATCAATTCAGCAATTTATAATGCAACTAATTAAACACAAAATGTCTTAGAATATATTCTCTTTATAGAGTTGTGATGATCTTAGATTATTTTTTATGTCTATTGTAGCTTTGAATTACCTTGGGACTACATCAAGCAAGTGTATTATTCATAATTTGGTAGATATCAATCTTTGAGGTATCTCACTCTATTTCTTTTTGTTTTTCGTTAATCCTCACATTTGTTTTTTGTTGTTTTTTGTTAACAACAAAAAATTCTGAAATATGTTCTCTAGACCAGATAAATGCAGTATTTATATAGGTCACTGTTCTCCTGAAGAATCATAAGAAAGTGGGTTCTTTGTCATTTAAGTCAAAAGCAGCCAGTTGCTAATGTAGGCCCTTATCTTAGGAAATGCCTTTCTTTCCCCCAAGTCACTTAGCATTGTTATACCTCTATATGTTTATTGTAGCTTATAAATTTAATAACCTTTATTTTTTGTCCTTATAAAGAACCTCATAGCCCTGGCTGGTGTGGTTCAATTGTTAGAGTGTCAGCCTGCACACTGGAGGGTCACAAGTACGATTCCCAAACAAGGGCACTTACCTGGGTTGCAGTTTCAATCCTTGGCCACAGCCCAAGCCACAGTCCAGGCGAGTGCAGGAGACAACCAATTGATGTGTCTCTCTCACACTGATGTTTCTCTCTCTCTCCCTCTTCCCACCCCCTCCCTCCCACTCTCTCTAAGAAATCAAGAAAAAATATCCTCAGGTGAGAATTGACAACAAAAAAGGAACTTCATAGTAAAATTAGAATATTTGAAAAAATATGTTATAAAGAAAAATTAAGAATCACATTAAAACCTTTAAATAATTAAATTGTTTTTTAATATAAATGCTATGTATACATGCAATTTTCCTAGGCTACTGAATGTTCTTGAGGAGCATAACTTTAACCATTGTTTAATAATTCATTTTGTGTTCCCGGCTGGGTGTGGCTCAGTGGTTGAGCATTGACTTAGGATCCAGGAAATTGCGGTTCGATTCCTGGTCAGGACACATGCCCGGGTTGTGGGCTCAATCCCCAGTGTGGGGCGTGTCGGAGGCAGCCGATTGATGATGACTCTCATCATTGATGTTTCTATCTCTCTCTCTCCCTCTCCCTTCTTCTCTCTAAAATCAATAAAGATATATTTAAAAAATAAAATAAAAAAATAATAATAATTCCTTTTGTGGATGCACATGCTTTATTTTACTTCTTCTATAGATTTGGAAATTATCTATATCTGAGCATTTCTGTCTTTGATAAATTATTACTATTATAAGTAAGATTTTGATGAGTATCCTTGAATATATATCTGTTAAATATCTGTTAATTTCCTAAGGATACATCCCTACAAGCACAATCATGGATCAAGGTTTTTGAAAATCTGTTGATGAATATTGTTAACTTTCCTTTAGACCAGGTTTTACCAGGATGAAAAAAAATTCTGAAATACATTCTCTAGGCCAGGTAAATGTGGCATTTATATAGATCACTGTTGTCCTGAATAATCATAATTGGAGTCTTTGCCATTTAAATCAAAAGCAGCCAGTTAATAATGTAGGCCTTTATCTTAGGAAATGCCTTTCTTTCCTCCAAAAGTCACTTAGCATCACTGTACCTGCCATTGTCAACAAGAAGGTTTTTCCCCTTGTTTTTAATATGTAGAGAAACCATTATTGTCCAGGTAGCAGCTGTCATATTTAGTGTGTCTAGACACCAATTATACCATTATTATTTGAGATCATATTATTTTACCATCTAAATGATTTGTCCATCAAGTTACATTTGACAAGTATGTTGATGTCAAAATTCATTATAGTATTAGTACCACTTGATTAAAATCTTCTGTGGGTTATAGTGCTACCAAAGAATACATAGAATTATCATTTTATTTATTATTTCAATTATCATGTAATGGAAAAGAAACTTGGATTAAAGTATTTTACAAAAATGTTCTCCATTTGATTGAGAAGATAGGTTTTCATTAATCTATTTTTTTAAGAAAACTGAATTCTTCAAATATTAGACTAAAAAATGATAATACACCTGTTAGTGGGAATTCATCCAACAATTTACCAAATATTCGTGTTCTTTGAAACTATGGAATTTGAACACAAAATTATTGAAATAAGGGAGATTGAGCTAAATGGCCCTACCATTTATCCCACTTTGCGTCATGTAAGTGTGGGCTGTGGTGGCAGACTACCTGGTTTTGAAACCTGATGAGTTTTTACTAGTTGTGTAACCTTGGACCACATATATCAACTCCAAATGCCTCAGTGCCATTACCTGTAAAATTAACTTGACAGTTTCTAAATTGGGAGATACAACAATTAATGATCTTAGCACAATGTTTCACACATAGTAAGTATCGGATAAATGTTACCTACTACGCAGATCAGAATAAACTAAAATTACAAAACACTCGTTTCCTTCCATATGTCACTTTTCTCCTAAAATGGCACACATTTCTGGACCTGTTGCGGGACTATAAGGAGAATAATGTAGCAACTTGGCCTATATAAAGTTGAGCTGGGGAATGCGTGAGCTGTATATTATTGAACTGGCTGTGGTAAGCATGCAAGGAAGACGGATTGATTTTCTTTCTTCTTCTTGGGCAAAATTATTCTAGAATTGATTTTATTTCAGAAGTATGTTATAAATAAATTATAATGAATCAAATTCAGAGGATCATCTGCCTTGGTCTCTCAAATCCCATTTTAGTATGCTTTGCGGCCGCATGTATTTTTTTGATAGGTAAACAGGGAAATACCTCTCTTTTCAACCCAAGTGGAATTACAGTTGGAATTTAAAACCAGTCAGAACCTTATTCTTAGTGCTAATTAGAAATGTTCTAGTATGTGTAAAAAAGGAAGATGTGTGTAAATATCTTAACATCATCTTGTTTTTAAAGTATATATATATGTGATGTGTGTGTGAGATGATGATGATGACAATATTCCAGAAAACAAGAATTAAAACAAATGTAACTATGAGTCAGTGACTACACTGAAATTAAAAGCAATGATTCTTGCCATAATTAATGACATAAAAGCATTTATTGGACTTCTGATCTTTTGAAAAAATACAGTTTAATCTTGGTAGTTATAGAGCCTAGCCTTTAATTATTATTTAATTTTAATTAAGTACAAACATGCCTTGATCATAATATAGGCAGAATGAGATATGGTGCTTTTAAGGTGGAATTCCAATTAAAAGTACTGTAATGTAAGTCACTTGTATATTTTAACGAATTATTACATTTGTATTTGGATAGCTTCTTCCAATCTGCTGTTACATGGCTTCAAAGGTTTTGTGTACCCTGGAGCCTTAAGACAGCTATTTCAAAATAATTAGTTTAAAGCTTCTAGGATGCTTTAATATTATCTCCAATTCAAATCCCCAAATTTATAAGTATATCCGAAGCAAAGATTATAAGATTAGTCCGAGTATGAACTGAAAATTAAGGACATCATGCATGATTCCTGTCACTGACAGTTCAGTGTTAACGTATTTTCAAGATCTGTAATTCCCAAAGATGCACATTAGGAAGAGATCCTCCTCATTATTCTCACCTTTCCTCCCAGCCTTTATCTTCCCCCTTATCGAGGCTGATCTGACTTTTGCTTCCCATGCAGAGGATGCTCTCCCGTTAACCCTGCCCTGCTCTTCCTCCTCACAACTTGTCCTAAGGAAGAATTTTGAAACTGTATTCACCCTATTATTAATTATTATTATTACTACAAATGGCTGATGAAACTTAAAATTAGCTGCTTCTAACAGCTTTTTTTTTTTTTTCTTTAAAGAAGAGAGATAAGTATCAAAGGAATAGATCACTAATGGTGGAATTTTTTTGATTCAATTGCTGGAAATATTTTTGAGGGGTTAGGATCATTACTAGTACTCTCTGAAATCATGACATAGAACTAAATCCTGCCTTCTCTACATGTGCACTTAAAGCACATAGTTTTTTCTTTTTACCATCTTTAAAACCTGTTCACTGATAGGAGGGAACAGATGGAGTAATTTTCCATCTGCTTTAAAATGGTGGGATCCATCCATTACAATGGTGATTATAATTTATCCATGAAAATATGGAATGTTGCCCGGTCAACTTGGGAATAATTAGGAGCACACAGAACTAAAGGTTAACAGAGATCTAGGGAAAACAGATCATCTAGATTAACTTTGTATATATGGTGAGATATAGAAAACCTCATAATATTTAATTCTTTTTGCTCAGTGTAAAAATAAACCTTCAAAAACACAAAAAAGCTAATAGTTTACATCTACACATAATTAACATTTTGGTTGAATTGCTTTTTATACCTGTGGATTAGTGAAGTTGAGATCATATTTTCTGTGTTTTTAAAACATGCAAATAGCTCTGTGTTAAAAATGTTTAAGCATTATGGCTTTATTTAATAGTTTATTAGTTTTAACATATATTAACATTATAGTATTGTTGTTTCTAATCTAATAAGATCAATATATTTGTCAATAAACGTGCTACTTTGCACTCTTTTTAACACTGACCACATTAATCATCTGAGGTTTATTTTGTGTCTAGAATACAAAATTAAGTTCTACAGTGAAATTTGTTCAAATAGTTAATTGTATCAGCGTTTCTCCTTAAATAACAATATTTTATTAAAAAATTGATATTTGTAAAATAAATAGACCACTTATTTATGAAATCCCTTATCATACATAAAATGCATCAAACTTTTTGACATTGTTTCTAGATGGTCTATTTTGTTCTTTGGGTGAGTCTATTTTTATTACGTAGATCATTCAAATTATAGGGAAATATTTTTTAATTAGCCTTTATGATTGACAATTTTGAGTTCATCTTTATATTAATGTAGTTAGAAAAATTAAGCATTGCTTTATTCATTAAATGCAAAAAATATTAAGTCCTTTCTTAATCAATATATATGTACACACACACACACATACACACACACACACACATATATATATATATACATATATATATATATACAGCCTGAGTTAATACTAAGCATACTGAGAAACAGCCCATCCACTAAAAAAAAAAGTGTATAAACGTAGTCTTCAGAGTTTGTTTCCAAGTGTAAGCCCTCCAGAAACCAGTTAGTTATTTTATCTTCAAACCAAATCACTTTTAGGACAGTTTTACAAACTGGAAATTGAAGAGAAATGCTGAAAAAGGAATTTCCTTCTTCATCAATGGTTCTATCAGAGTTATTTCTGCCCCCTGAAGAGCTGGAAGGGAGTATGAGAGCTGATTATTCATCACCACTCCTATTTTTATCTCAGTTGACCCGCTTTAGAAATAAGAATAAAAATAATTTCTGGCTAGTTAATGGGCCATTCTGCAGTTTTCTGTTAGTTTTAAGTTAGCACTACTTCAGTGGTTAACAATTTTGATGAATATATTCCTTTAGCTTTTGCCAGTAATATAATGTTACAACATTGAAATTCAAGTACAAGTTTTTATTGTGTCCCCTAATTTTAATGATATCCGCCAATACATATATCTCCATTAGCAACAGTATATCAACTTGTAATGTAAAATAATGATGTTTGGCATGTTATTTGGTTTATATTTGTATATTAACTTTGCCTCTGCTATTTGGCTTAGATTTAGAGAATTCCGATGAGAATCTTTCAGTAATTTGTTTTTCCTAAACATCACCTGAGTATGGTTTTAACATTATTCATTGGTTTTAAGCTAACTGTAGTCATAAGCTTTTATGTTTTACTTTGCTTGTATTAATTCTTAAAGGCCAACTTAGACTAAATAGGCTTGTATTAACAATTAATGCTAGCAATATATGGAGTATCATTTTAATCATAATAATTTTGCCAGATGGGGTGATTTTACACAACCTGCAAGAAAGAGTCAACTTTCCTCTGTCGTAAAATAAAGTTCTTTTTATGTGCATCTCTACAATGTAAAAGTTGATATATGCTATTTTGGGAGTAAATAAGAATTGGCTCAGAGCTACCAACTTAAAAATTCTATTTGAAAATAACTCCTTGAAAGTAAGGCTTGAGTGCTTTTTGTATCCAGCAAATCTCTTGGCTAAATGTCATCATTTTTGTGTTTTAATAATGTATGTTTGCCGATTATAGGATAACAGTGACAGGTTCAATTTGCATTTGTCTGGTTATATTTGAGGAATTAAAGATTTATTTCTCTAAGTATCCATTATTAGGAGGCATGTGAAAGACTCAGGAGCTCAGAAGGCAAGGCATAGCTTTTCCCTGTATTCAGTGCGGGAATTGGCTCTGGTGGACGGCTTTAAAATGCAATCACCGGCCTTGATCTCTGACTGACTTTTTTGGCCTGTCCTCCGTTTCCATCAGTTGTTGAGGTACTTTGGATCTCTCCCCATTAAGTCTTCTAAGCTCCTGTATTTTAGATTTACCTGTTCTACCTTGAGCATTTCCCCTTGGTGGATCTCAGGAGTTTCTATTATCATCTCCTTCAATAAATCTTTTTTTCAGATGTTTATTTAGTGGACTTCATGTAAAAGGTAATAATCCATTTGTGGGGCAGATTAATCAAGGTGTGATAAGATTCCATGTGAATTGTAATTTCAAATCAGACACACGGGAAAACTTCTGATACTAACAAATAACTGATTTTTACCTCCTTGAAATTTTATCTAGACCGGGTTGTTATTGCTAAAAAAATGCATCTGCTTCTTAAGCATTTTTATCTGTAGGTAGAGTTATCAATTTTTTTTTTTTTTACTTTTAAAACTCTGCATGAAATGTGACAGAAGCTGGTTTCAGCCTCCACACTTTATTTTTTGGTGCTGAAACTACTTACAAACCCCAGTAACAGCTCTGGCTAGGTGGCTCAATTGGTTGGAGCATCATCCTATATACCAAAAGGTTGCGGGTTCGATTCCCAGTCAGGGCACATAACTAGGTTCCAAGTTCGGTCCCCAGCACAGCGGGTACAGGAGGCTACTGATTGATGTTTCTTTCTCACATAGATGTTTCTCTCTCGCTGTTTCTCTTTCTCTGCCTGTCTCTCTGTCTCTCCTCTCTTCATCTCCCTTCCCCTGTCTCTAAAAAAAATACAAATCAATAAAAACATATCCTCTGCTGAGGCTTAAAACAAAAAATTAGCCCAACATCAATAACAGAAGCAGGGTGTCAGGGATAAGACCAGGGAGAGAAGTGTTGGGTTCCAAGAGGAGTTAGGGAGCACCCAAGCATTTACACTGGTCCCTTTAAAATGTAATCCTGTTATTACCGACTGAGATCTAGCCTTTCCCCCTCTTCCAAGGACCTCTTTCAGTCTTACAAACTGGAAAAATCCCAGGTATCATAGAGTAGCAGAGTCTAGGGGAAGTCGCAACAATTATTAAAAGGCAGCAGGATCCTTTAGTGTAAGTGTAAATGTCACTTCACTGTTACACTCTATATACTAGACTTTATAAAGTGGCCTTCTGTATGCAAAATATAATAACATTTTACTCTAACAAAGAATATGAGCGATTCTTAAAACTCTTAGCATTTTGACACACGTACATATATACAAGTATCTAAAATTATACTTTTAAATTATTTAAAGCGGGATATCATGTTCTAGATATAGAAGCAATACCCGAAAATATCTTGAGAGCAACCATGTTAAATATATACTGTTTACTATTCCACATGTATGCCTTATTATGTCTACAGTAGACACAGATTTGAGAGCTGATTATTACATAGCTCTTTAACCATAAGAATTTCACGTTCCCTAGACAATTATCATTCATTGAGGAGCAGAGGATTAGAAATATTAGAATCTTGTTTGTTTTTATATATTACTGTTTGTTTGGCTTTGTTTTTAGTCAGGAATGTAACATTTAATAGGAATGGGGTTTTTTTGGAGTTAATGTCATTATTTAAGTTTTTAAAATTAAATTTATTGATATGATGTTGGTTAATAAAGTTATATAGGTGTCAAGTGTAAAGTTATATAGGTTTCAAGTGTACAAGTCTATGATACATTATCTGTGTATTTCATTGTGTGCCCACTGCCCAAAGTCAGATCTCCTGTGATCATACTCTCTATCCCCTCTACCCTTCGCTACCCCCCAACCACCCTTTCCTTCTAGTAACTACCATGCTGGTGTCCACATCTATGACTTTTTCCTTGTTCCTCTTGTCTGTTCATTTGTTGCATTCAGTTTTATATCCCACATATGAATTAAATCACATGGTGGTTGACTTTTTCTGTCTGACATTTGCTTAGCATGATAATCTCAAAATTCATCCATGCTGTCGCAAATGTCAATTCATCTTTCCTTATGGCTGAGCAGTAGTCCATTGTATATATGTACCACATCTTCTTTATCCAGTCCTTTATCCAGAGACACTTGATTGTTTCCATCTCTTGGTCACTGTGAATATTGCACAGTTTACAATAGCTAAGATCTGGAAACAGCCCAGATGCCCATCAGTAGATGAGTGGATAAAAAAGCTTTGGGATATTTACACCATGGAATGCTATGCAGCTGTAAAGAAGAAGGATCTCGTACCCTTTGGGACAGTATGGAGGGACCTGGAGAATATTATGCTAAGTGAAATAAGCCAGGCAGCGAAAGACAAGCATCACATGACCTCACTTATACGTGGAATCTAAAGAACTTAATAAACTGATGAACAGAATAGATTCAATGACATGGGAGCATAGTTGAGACTGACGAATGTCAGAGGGATGGAGGAGGGCGGGTGGGTGGAGGGGGAGAGGGTAACCAAAGAATTTATATGCATATATGCACAACCCAAGGACAGGGACAATGGTGGGGAGAGGGACTGGGGAAGGGGGTGGGACAGGGTGGAATGGGTCACTGGGGAAAAAGGACATCTGTAATATTTTAAACAAAAATTAAATTAAAAAAAAAAAAGACTTTGTTAAAAATATATATACTTGAAAAAAAATATTGCTGCAGTGAACATAGGTGTGCACACTTTCAGAATGTTTTGTACAGGAATGGTTTAAGAAGTGAATTTCTCAACCATTTACCCTTTGAAGGATTCCTTAGATAAATCATCTGTTTAGCAGGGATAAACTTTGAGAATATAATGATCTATAGATTTCAGTCTGAACTTGTATAAGAGACATGAAAATTTTGAGGCTTATGAAAGCCTGATAATTAGGGGTGGGTGGTTTGAAGAGGCACACTGAGGTAAGGCAGAGAGGCATTAAAAACCAGACATAACTAGATATCAGTTTTAACTTCCTGATATGTAAGCAGTTAATGTTTATAGAAAAATTATGGTTGTGATACATTCAAAATTATCTGAAAGCGAAAAACATGTTTTTGTAGTAAAATTTTTTAACCAGGTTTTTTTACACACATATGTTGACTTTTATTTCTATTTCTTATCTCCATGTAAACCATAAAAGACATATCAAAGAAAATCCTTTGGACATGTTATATGGTTTACTTAGAGGACATAAAGTAGGCTCTTTTTGTATTAACATTTATAATTATTAAAAACTTTTTAATTATATCCAACCAAAAGTTTATGCAGTACATGAATAATTTCCCAGTACTGTATTTTGATATGCCAGATTTAACTTGGCATTATAGAGAGAATATCTGGCCACACTATTTTTATGTACAAGGTTTAAAAATGCATTCAAATATAATGATTACTTCCCAGTGTAATACTACTTCGATCCTATCAACCTTTACTATCATTTAATTTACGTTTGACAGAAGCATTTGTCATAATTTAGAATTCATGGTGTTTCTTCTATTTATTATTTTTTGCAGTCATTTTATATTTTAAAAATGTGTAGGATATACTTTAGAGTTCAGTCATCTTTGGGTGAAAGTCTAAAACAGAAGATCAGCTCAGGTAGGTGGTAGCTTTTAGAATTGAATCTAGGCACTCAGAAATGAACCAGCTGCATTGCAGCCTCATTGGTTCCCATTCCAAATCTATCCAGTTATTAGCTGACACAGGACAAGAAGTTTGGCCTTTAAAATGCTGGCATTTTTAGTCCATAAAAGCTCTTTATACTACTTAATACTTCTACCTGCTGGTATATTTCAATGTTTGTGTGTCCCTTTGAAGTATGTTTAGTTTTAATGGAAAAATGAATAGCATATTAGTTTTTAAAATGTTTTCCAAGTAAATATATTTTGTTAAATATGTATGATTTTGGTAAGGGTCTGTAATAGGTTCAAAAAACCAATTTGGTGATATGATCAATAAGCAGTTTCATATGCAGTCTATTCAACTGTTTATTGGATTTACTTTATCTTTTCACTAGGGAGCACTTTGATTTTTGGCTTTCTTTTATTTTCTTTAAATGATTTTCTGTGATTCCCACCTTACTAAAGTAACTCACTAGATACTTGGTTATAGTTGAGGCTATAAACCATGAAAGAATTATTTGTTTATTAATGGTGCATGTCCCCTGTACTTTTCCTTTGAATACACAAATGAAAAATGCTAACTTGTGAAAAAGTGTGTGTTTCAGGCAGTTGCTGGGTTAATCAAGAACATTTTCTTTCCCTAAATAGATGTTTTTTGAAGCATCACATTTTGTTAGTCATTTTATGATTTTCAAATATCTAGTAACAACTCATCAGATTTCCCCCATTGGCCTATACCATTAAGCACTTAAATAAAAAGAAATTGATAAATCGTTGCTCCATGAAGTTTTCTCATGAAAAAAGGCTCTTTTAGAAGATTTTAATTGCTAATGTGGCTGAGATTAGTGGACTCTGTGTTGTGTTCTTTGACCCTCATTCTAGGTCTTGGAGATGCCCATCTATCTTATCTGCACATCTTATCTGGGCATACTTACATGTAATTGGGCCCTATTCCTTGAAGATTTCTATCACAGGTAATTTCTTCTCATTAAAGATTAATAGTAATTTGTTTAGTAGGTATCAGATTACTTCTTAGTTAACAAATTTTTTTCCACATATGATCCACATACTAAATTTTACACATATAGTCAGTTTTTACCTATTAAGTACTCTAAGAATGTTGAAAATTCTAGGTGTTAAGAGATCTATTGGAGATATCTACCTATATATCTATCCATCTCTCTCTTTCTTTCTCTTTGAATGAACTCCAAAATGAAAAATAATGAATATATTGTACCTATTAGATGGTAGCAATATCGCAAGGGTATAATAGGAATGTTATTTTAATCCCATGTGATTTTCTTGCATTTATAAAATGCTAACCTAGACATATGCAAGAAACATAGGTCATATCCAGAATTATAATGTGTTTGATTCCTATTTAATAATATGCTGAATTAATTTTCTACATGTAATATCACGAGAATGGTATTGATATTTAGTAGAAGGTTTAGAAACAAATATCTAAATGGGATTTGTTTTAATTACTCATAATATTTTTTTTTTATCTGTCACCACATATTGTTTGATTGCATGATTATAATTTCAATAATTTTTACTATTGATATTAAATATTTTAAGGATCATAATTTAGTTAAAAATAAAACTCAGTTTTGGCTTTCAAAGTTACACTATCACAGCATCTGTAGTTGCATTTCACTATTACTGTATAGTTTTTGGGTAATTTAGAATTCATATGGTTCACTAAATTTTCACAGCAAAGTAACAAGATAAATACAGGGTAGCTACTTTGTTTGCATAAAAAAGGTTCTTTGGTAGTTGAATGGAAAAAAAACTAAATGTAAGACATAAAGTGCATTTCTCCTCCAATGCACGATTTTGTCTTGTTTATATTGTGGTTTATTTTGTTTACATTTCTGTCTCCCCTACAAGGCAGTGAACCTTAAGGGGAAAAAATAGTAAACTCTACTTCCCTAGCACAGTATCTGGTACAATGAAATATTCTCAATAAAGTCTAATTGAAATGAGCTATGACTCACAAGATGGAAAATATTTGCTCAGTGCCATTTCATAATGACTCTTAGTTTAACTATCATTTCAATACCAGTATATTTTTAACCAATTTGTGGAACATTCAGAAGCTTGGGCTAATTGATACCATTTTCAATTGTAAATAATGTCCTACTCACCATAGGGCTCAGAAGTGAAAATGGCATTATCTCTTCATTTAAGTGATATTTCCAGTCGCTCACTGGTTGATGAGTACACTGTAGCCAGAGAAACTAAATTGGAACCTTACCAGTTGTCTAGGTGAGTAGCAATAAAAATCAGAAATAGTATGATGAAATGGAAATGGAAACGTAATAGACTACAGAGAGAGGGAGGTGGAAAACTCGAATGAATTTTGATTTGATGTTGAAGGTACAGGGAAGGGAAGACTCCATCAAGAATTATGGATTTCAAGTCCGGATAATGGAGAATTTTGGTTTCCTTGTCTTAGACAACGGGGAAGGGCGATGTAATAGAGCTTTTCCATTAGTTTAAATAAATTTGAATCTGAAGCAACTGCAAGTGGGGAAATGTATATAAAGAGAAATACCAGAAAATCTGCAACTCAGGAAATGTGTAATATCAGATTTGAGAGTTATAAAATATTGTAACTGTCACAAAGCATCATTTGGTAGCTGAAGAAAGTGAATCCTAGAATGAAGTAATATGGCCAAGGCCCCAGAGACACTGGCAAAGTAAAGATTGGAATTTTCATTTCTTCTTAATTCATTTTTTTCTAATTCCTTACATGTGATTAAAGATATAGCAAGAGAATTGTATAGAAAATATTTTTTGAGAAATAAGAGGGAGAATTTAAAAAGAGAGTAAATATTTAGATAGCTGGCCATAAGAAGCTTTTTTGGCAAGAAAGGTGAGAGTGGTCAACAAGTTTTCAAGCTGTTGATGAAGCGTCTGCCTCAGGAAATTGGAAGAGCAGATGGTTCAAAATGGACACAAGCTGGTTAGTTTCTGCTTAGTTTCTGTCTTGGAAGCAAGCATTTGTAAAGATGATTAGGCCCAGGTAGTTTATGCAAAATGATTCCTATGAAGGAAATGAAATGTTTGAGATGCTGGAAAGGGCAGGCAATCATATTCTGTGTTGTCAAAAGAACCGATTTCCTCCTTCTGAAGTTTCTTGCTCACTTTAGAGGGAAAAAAGTGACCTTAAAAGTGTTAACCTAAAAATAAAAATCCAAAATGAAAGGCAAGTGTTTATTTGAGATAAAAAAGAATTGCAATCTGGGGACATAGATACAGGCAGAAACCTAAATTATAGGGTGAGAAAGCAAGTGTTTTTTAATGAGAAAAGGAAGGGAAATAATTAATGAATAGAAGAAAGAAATTTCCATTGGTCTGTCTCAACAAGTTAAATCTTTAGCTATACATGGCTGGTTGTGATGTCTGTTTTCCTTTGTCTTCACAACCAGTTGTTTGTAAGACAATGTTGGTTTGGCCCAGTCCAAGGAGTGCAACGTGCAAGGCAATTCCACTGGAATGGCTGCTCTAGCTCTATTTTAAAATGGCTTCACTTATGTCAACTTTTCACGAAGGAAGGACTACTTAGAATTAATAGTATGTATACTTTTTCCATCCTTTTAATACCTCTGAGGGAGCATGAATGTCCATGGCATCAAAGGAAAGACATTAACTTTTTTATTGTACCCACCAATGTTTATTGAGCTTCTGTGACCGCAGAGCCTCTCCCTTCTCTCAGGGACACTTTAATTGGAAGTGTGCCTCCACTTCCTCTTTGTTCTGTCCCTATTCTGTGGAATCAGGGCAGATTTTCGCTATAAAGCAGAATTCTGATCAGTGAACAATGACAAGGTATCCTTTGGTGAACATCTGTGATTTACCAGGCCCCATGCTAGGAGTTTTACAAACACTATCTTTTGAATCATAACAGCAGCAACTCTGTATGGCAAGATAATGTGTTAACTATGGGCCGGTGTTCAAAATCATGCTACATTTAAAAGAGAATCCCTGCCATTCAGGATGCTCCCTGCTTGCTTCATCTATTGTTTTATTAATTTTCAGTGTTTCATTTCCTGTGTAATATTTTTTCAGGCTTGTCTATTTACTCTTCCTAAAGTGTACAACCTGTGCTTCCCTTTTCATGTTTCTTCTTGCATTTCCCATGATATGATATATTATCACCCAAAAATAATTTTACTAAGCCTTGCCTGAGTCTTTCCGATGACGCATGCCAGTATTTTTTGATGTGGTTATTGTTTGTAAATATATAATAAATTATATGTATTTATCTCATAATTTGACTAAAAATTATTTCACAGCAAGGAAGTCCTTTCAGGGAGCATATATATTCATCTCTATATACCTAACCATTCTCATTGTGGGAACTTGCCCATGGAAATTCCTTAATACTTTTGTACTGAATGAGGGCCCACTATCTGCAAAGCACTTTCCTAATGTAAGGCATTACACTATGTGTTGTGAAGGCAAAAGAGAGTATAAGGCAAAGTTCATATCCCTGAATAATTTAGATTGTCTCAATAATGCAAATGTCACACAGAATAGTCAAATAAGTACAATATCCAGAGTTTATAGTACAAAAATGAGACAGATGTTAAAGAAATTTGAAGGAGGGGGGTGCCACAATCACCTGGGTGGTCAGGCAGGACTTCATGGAAAGGTCGACCTGAGATCAGCTTGAAAGATAAGTCACATTTGAAAAGGTGGGGAAAGAAGGCATTTCAAATGACAGGAAAAGTGCAATGCTGGGAATGACCTATTTAATTTCAGGGATTAGGAAGAGCAGATTTGAGTTCTTGGTTGAAGCATTTGGTCTTAGCTTCATGGGTAATGGAGGTGAGTCCAAGTTGTTAATTTATATGGGAAGACAATACATTAGTTATTATAAGGAGTAGCTTTGGAGTCAGATACCTGGCTCTCCCTTAAGAAACGTTATTGGTATTTGTTTTATTAAGTTGCTTCTTCGCAAAATGGAGATAATAAGAGTTCAACTTGGTTATTGCAAGATTAAATTATAAAATGTATGTAAAGTAATTAGAAGAGAACCTGTCAAAAGGCACTCAAATATAACATGCAGAAAACATTAACTTCTGTTAGGAATTTGATAATGTTAATCTAGCAGTTGTGTATATGTGAAAATTTGGAAAACATAGTAATTTTAGGCAGAAAATCTAGTTCAGTGTTAAAAAGCTAATGCATCATATAATATTTTGGTTCGTGGTTCTTTATAAGAGTGCCAGGAGAATGAAAGCTAAGGGAATAGTATGGTCGGTTATTAAAATAAATCTATCAGCAGCATTAGTTATGGTAAATAGAGGTGATGTGAGGTACCAAAGAAAATAAGAAGTTTTGAGCTTGAAGGACAGGAAAACATGACAGCAGCACTGCTGAAACAGAGAGAAGTGGAAGCTGGATTTAAGACAGTTGATACCAAGTAGTGTGGTATTGAATCTGATATATGCCTCACACCCAGGAGCTGGTGAATGTCTGCTGTTGATGAGAAGGACCAGTGGGGTCTTCTACCTTCCACCAGGTATTAGTGAGGCTAGTTTTGCTTTCACTTAACTAATCATTGTACTTACACTCAGATATTATTTATGCCCAACATAGAGATCCTATCATGAAAGAAAATGAAGGAAATGTAAATAAACTCTGTTCAGTTACAAATGACTATTCTCTGTTCCTTTAATATAGGATTGAAATATAATTTACCTTTTAGAGAGACATTGACTGCTATATTTCACAATATTTTTATTTTACTCATGATTTGGCACATTGATGAAGGCCAATATTACTTTTTAGTACGAGCATTAATTCCCCATAATTCTGTAATGGCCCTGGTTATGTGAGAACTTTGAAGTCATCCAATTACAGATACAATTCTTTGTATTTTATAAGAGTTTTATTCATATAGTCTTCCCAGAGGGCCTGTCATGAACTACATAAAACCAAATTTGTATTTGACATCTCCAAAGACATACTTCTTAAAGCCTGGTGCACAGTCCTTGGCTAGCCATAAAGCTATGCCTCAATATTGGCTCTTAGTCAACAACTGTCAAAAATACCAAAATATTTACAGTATTTTGCTGCCAGAATAGCCTCAGGTTCTCAGGAGTAGGATTGGATTAAGTCATTTTGTATGTATTCAAAGTACCCTATGAGCCAGAGTCAACCCAAATGATTAGAAATTGAATCCTGAGTTGACTCAGGGTTATTCTTAGCTTTAAAGCTAATGGTTTATGACTTTGTCTAGTTGATGGGGCGTGTAGGGTATATGGTTCACAGCCTCACTGCAAAGGCTGAAAGGGTGTTATCTTCAATAAGAGAAATAAGCGTACCTATTCTAGAAAAGGAACTGAAAGTTACATGTACAGTTAACATGTGTAGTTTGAATACCAATCCACCTGTGATAGGAAGAATTTTAAGATTGTCCCTAAGATTCCTGCCCCCTGGTGCACATGCCTTGTACAGTCCTTTCTCCTTGAGAGCAAGCTGGACTTGAGAAGATTGTTATCACTCCCTTCAGTATATTATGCTGTATGGCAAAAGGTATTTTGCAGATGTAATAAATTCCTCAATCAATTGACT
Organism: Miniopterus natalensis; assembly: GCF_054644295.1. Lineage (NCBI taxonomy): Eukaryota > Metazoa > Chordata > Mammalia > Chiroptera > Miniopteridae > Miniopterus > Miniopterus natalensis. The sequence continues at coordinate 51,888,429 of NC_142090.1, read as the reverse complement.
TTGAGTTAATCAAAATGAGATTATCCTGACCTAATAAATTAAGCTCTTAAAAAAGCAAGAAACAGGAGCAAATGTTGTTTACAAATTGGCCTTCAAAAGACATACCCCATGTTTTGAAGAGGGCCACATGGCAGGTAATGGGTGGAGACTACTAGTAGTTGAGTTGCCTCAGTTCTATAACCACAAAGAACTGAATTCAGCCAACAACCTGAAAGAGCTTTGAAGAGGACCCCGAGCTCTAAATCAGAGTGCAGCCCAGCTAACACCTTGATTTCCAACATGTGAAGACTCTGGGCAGAGAACCCAGTTAAGTCATTCCTGGACTTCTGACCTCCAGGAACTGTGAGATGATAAATTTGTCTTAAATCACTAAATTTCTGGTAATTTTTTATACACCACTAGAAACTAATATGTCACCCACATATCTATTTTCACGTTACCCCATTTATATGGGGGCAGAAAAACCTTTTGGAAAATAAAAACTTACCATAGTTAAATATTAGACATATCTAATAAACTGTGGACCAACAATTTAGCTGACAGCAGTAACAGAGATCAAGTTATCAGGATGTGATGTGTTGCCCGTAAGAAAAAAAAAATCTACATAATGATATCGTCACTGTGGAGTTGGACCCAGCAACCATGACTAAAGGAGCAAATGAGTAGTGGTTCAGTTCACTGCTCCCTGAACCTGTCCAGAACCAGCCAGCACCCACCCTCTTGTCATTCGTGACTTGTATGCACCTAGGAGAAACAGTTTCTTGAGTAAAATTGGAAGAATCATGTGATTCTTTGTGTCTTGCTTAGAGGTGCCCTTTGAGAGAGTTGTACTTACAGGACTGGGCGAGTCCTCTTGATATCAGAGAAGGGAGAATGTCGTGGCGGAGAGTGGTCATGTCATCCCGCTTAGGGAAGGGGCAGCGCTGTGAGCAGCAGCCCGGGGCAGGCTTCAAGCCCTTATCTTGTGGAAGCTGCAGCAGAGGGAGCAATAATGAGCAGCAGGTCAGGTGGCATTTCTGGCAGAGCAACTGGCAATTACTGGGAGCACAGTCACAAACAGCAGCCTCAGCACCAGCCAGAGCCCAGCAGGAAGGAGCAGCATCCTGATTTTATCCCTGAGAGCATATGGGACACTTCGTGGACAGAGCCATGGATAGTGTGTGTGTGGCGGGGGGAAGGGGTGGTTAAAAGGGGGCTGAGGTCTGACCATTTTACCAGCGAAGGCTCTTAGACTATCAAATTTGGGTATGGATTTCTAAGATGACATTTGTTAGCTGCTGTCTTTGCAGTATGGAAGTACTGGTTGTACAAGGTGAAAAATTAAAAGGGCAGTTTATTCAGATGTGTGTTATGTCCACGCAACTCTTTGCTTATCATAGTTCAGATGACTTAAGCCACAGAAAGTGAATATTAATTACAACTCCCTAGAAGCCATGGAAATAGATAGCTTTTGTTTCCTTTCAGATTATCCCAGTTACCAAGAGGATAATAATGCTGCTATCATCTTAACCTCCTCTCACGTACACGTTCACACTCGGCACACTTCTGGAGGACAAACATTCCTTTATTCATTTTATGTTATGACATGGCTTTCTGTATTTTTGCTATTCTGCTGCCGTTTCTGCTTCCTGTTTAATTGGGGAAGTTTGAATGGTGTCTCCTATGTTGACTTCTCTTTGACCTCCCTTTGAGGTTTCCATCTCGATACTCCTTTCAGACGGCTTAGCTCTTCACTTCTTACCCACCGGGCTGAATGAATCCCGAGATTCAGCACTTACCTCAGATCCATCTCTTCTGGCAAATTGCTTATCAATAATACATAGGAGGTTTGTTGGTTATATTTCTGTCATGACTGTATTTTAGGCCTACTCTCATTTTTTTATTAAAAAAATCAATTGATAGTTATTTTTGTTTATAGAAAAATGAAAGTTTCTCATGATTTTTATTTTTGCAATCCTTTTAAAGCCAGGAATTCCATAGTGATTATTGTATGTTAACCAAAGCACTCATTTATTGGTTGATCCTGTCTTATTTTTAAATTATATTCATATCCTATACTATATACTATACTATATGTGTGTATATGTCATATAGTATGTACACACATGTTCTCTCAATTTTTAAGATGCTGTAGCTTGCCCGGCCACGTGTGGCTCAGCGGTTGAGCGTCGACCTAGGATCCAGGTGATCGGGGTTCGATTCCCGGTCAGGGCACATGCCCGGGTTGCGGGCTTGATCCCTGGTCGGGGGCGTGTAGGAGGCGGCCGATCAATGACTCTCATCATTGATGTTTCTATCTCTCTCTCTCCATCTCCTTTCCTCTCTCTGAAATCAATAAAGATATATTTAAAAAAAAAAAAAAGATACTGTAGGTCATAGAACTTGATAATTGTGCTTATAACAAAATAACAGTAATTTTTAGTTTTTTCTAATCTGAAGTCATTTATAGTTTGCATTCCTTTTAGACACAGGGAGGACACAGCCATTTCTTAAGGAAGGAAGAGTAATTTTGCTCAAATGAGTATTGTCATTGCTCATGTTTGATAATGCTTCGTTCTTAAAAGCTGACATTTCATTAATGCTATTATTTAATATTTGGAAAGCCCTGGCTGCCTACCTAGATGTGACATTGCACAGTTGCTAAGAGGGCAAGATCCGGAGTCAGATTGCCAAGGTTCAATTTTGACTCCATCACTGGCTGACAACATGAATTTGGTCTTAGAACATAATTCCCCCTCCCCCATCTCTCAGTTCCTCTGCTTGTAACCTAGAAAAATGATAGCAGAGTAGTTGTGAGGATTAAATGAATTCATGTAATGTTCTTAGAATAGTAGATACATATTAATAAATATTAGCAAGTGTATATATAATTGATCCATGTTGATATATTTTATGAAATTCACACTTGCCCTTGAGAATTGTAAACTGCATAGCATATGATAGCGTTTTAGTTTTGTCTATAGTTTAATGCTATACTGATGTCAGACTGTAAGAGAAGTACCTCAGATTCTTTTATGTTCTAGTTTTCCAAAAGGATTGAATTCTTTCTGAGAAATTGTCAGATCTAAGTACCATGGCAGTGGTTCAAAATATGCTGCACTTTGAGTTTGCAATGCTGAGGCTGCAGTTTCCTTGGAGGTTACTTTCAGCAAATGACACATAAAAACAATCAATTCCATATTAGATGTCTAAACCTTCAGTAGAACATGAGATGGCAGGCTGTTCTGATTTCAAACAACTCTGAATGTGAGAATATTCTTCCAAATAATGAACTGAAGTGTATAGTCTTATGATCTCTACCCAGAGTTCTAAGTTCTATAGTCACATGAAATAGGCCTGCGCCTTAAATATATGTGAAGAGTGGTATAGGCCCCACCTGTCTTCATCAAAGCAAACTTCTCTGGTTAAGCTTCAGAAGCCCCAAACTGCCTGCTTTGTATTCCCTCAAGATATTAGTTCATTCCCTGTACTGTTGGAAATGGCACTAAATTCCGGATCAAGTCTTCTGATCTCTCATATTATTATAAAATCAAATTAGTTAATTGTATTTTATCCAAAAGATTTGGAGTAACACTATCTGTATTCTTTTCATCATAAAAATAAATTTCAAAAAGCACTCCCAAGTCTTCACTGCTTGAGATTTATACATGTACCTTGAGGTTAATCACATGAAATAATAAAATACGCAAATTGTAAAATGTGGATTCCCTTCCCATTATAGTCCTTAGTACGTTCCAAATTTAATTTTGTCTTTAAAGTGGAGTATGCTGATTGATAGTTATATAGGTATGGGATCCTGAGAAAAAATTTAAAAAAACACCACACCTTAGTGATTAAATAATAAAAGCCTTGTTTTTTGTGGTGTTCAAAAAATAAAAATAAAAATAAAAATTTATATAGCTTAATGGTATAAACATTGGTGAGGTGTTGAGGTGCATAACATCTCTGCACTCTATTAAAATTATGGGATACACAATTTGGAATGCATGGTAGATAAATATAAAAATTAGACATAAGAGCCCTAGCCAGTTTGCTCAGTGCTTAGAGCATTGGCCCCCGACTGAAGGGTCTCAAGTTCGATTCCGGTCAAGGGCATGTACCTCGGTTGCAGGCTCGATCCCTGGCCCAGTCAGGGCTTGTGTGGGAGGCAACCAATGGATATGTCTCTCTCATATCGATGTTTTTTTCTCTCTCTCTCCCTTCCACTCTCTCTGGAAAGCAATGGAAAAAATATCCTCTGGTGAGGACTTAAAAAAAAAAATTAGACATAAGAAAAATTATTTGTAGTAGGCCAAGCAAGTAATTAAAAGCTGTTAAAAAAGACATTTTATTATTTAAGAAACTTATAAGATGATATTGTAAGGAGGTTGTGTGGTTTAGATAGTAGTAAAGAGGAATAGATTCAACATCAAGATTTTTGGCATCTTGCTTACCTTTATATTACCATCTATGATTTCAACGTTGTAAGATGAGGTGATTGGACTAATGACCCCTGACCTTTCTTCCAGTTTTAATCTCTATAGTTCTAAAGCCTACATCTCCAGTTAGCTTGGATCTGTGCATTTTGGATGTTAAAATAATCTTTCAGGCTATTTAGAATAACCTCAGAATATACATACAGATGTGGGTGGTAGGAAAGTATTTTCACTGATTAAATCTCAAAGTGACAGTGGCTTGGCGGTTATTTCTGACCACTGAATAACTACACAAGGAGAGGTGCATTTTTATTCTCATTCTATGTAGATAATTATTGACTATTTGAATTACTTAATATTTGATTGGGGGCAGTTATATATAAAAATATATATATTTTTCTAAAAGTGTTTGAATATAACTTAAATCCTAATATTTGAAATGTCAGGGTTCATTTTCTGTCCTTCAGTGCAGAAATAACATCCTTTCTTCATGGCAAAATGTGTAGTAAGTTTTTCTAGGAGCATATACACTATTTGTTTTAACACAGTGGCAGTGGCTCTCAGGTTTTATTTTATAAAGTTCTCAGGGTAAGATTGTGGAAATGCAAGATTAGTAAAATTATTAATATCTAGTACTCCATAAGTGATTCTGAGAATCAGTCTGAGGCATAAGACCCAGAAATCCTCATGTTTAATAAACACTAAGTAATTCTGATTCAGAGGCCCTATACTTTGAAAAATACTGCTAAATTGCCTGGATCAAGAGAAATATGTGGTGTATAAATTATTGTATTAAAATGTCTGTACCCATGCAAATCTGACACCTACTCAAGAGAGAAGCTAAATGTCTTCTCACACAGGACTTGAAGCATTTAGGTGATTAGATTTCTAAAAGAATAATAGCGTTTGTATAATTGGCCAGAATTTAAATTTGAAAGAGTTTATCTGCTTTGAATTATCTTCCTGTATTTACCCAATACTTTTTTCTTATTGTGTACAATCAAAACTGGAGTAAAACAAAGTATTATAGAGTACATGACCTCCACACATTTTTAAAAAAAATCAACAATATTGTTCTTGTTTTCTAGAAAATTCACAAATTTGTGAAAGCATTTATATCTCTGCCAACCTTTTTTACCACTGTAAATAATTGACTTTGACAATTTCGCAAATGCTGACTTTCAAAAACAGCGTCAAATGATATCTAGATAGGGACAATCATAAAAGGTCCATGTGCACAACAGAAATGTAATATTGGGGATAATAGACCAACTAAATAATTTTATGCTGATATTTTAGGTTAAAATAGATTCTTCAGAAGGCTCCCTTCTCCCCCCCCCCCCCCAAATAGAAGGTCATCATTTTAAATTTATTTTCCCCTTAAGGCCTGGAGTGAGTCTCTTCAAATAAGATCAATAACTGATTGTGACGGAATGTCACAGGTCATTACCGATCTCATTCTAAACTTCTTCTCTGGGCACTTTTTTCTCCACATTTCCTTACTGCCCAATGGGTAGGAAAGTGTCCCATTTTATTCCAAAATCTATGTGGGCCTCTAGGGTTTGAATGTTTTAGGATTGTGATGTTAGAAGGAAAAAAAAAGTATAAAAATCAGTCAAGGTTTTTATTATCAAAAATATGCTTTTTTCTATTTATGAAGTTATGATGGCAGTATAGCAGGTATCTAAACCCTTGAGATTTTCAGGTGTGGGAAGATTGAATTTAGTTCTTTGAGCAAATAAAAATATGCAGATATGGCATTTTTAAACTTAACTATGGAAGTGGAGATAGAAACAATTAAGAATTTTTAGATTTGCAGATTTATACTTATTTTACTGTGCTGTAGTTGGAACATTTACATTTTATTTGAACTAATGTACCTACCTGTGAAATTGGTCAACTGATTGAACAAAATTAAATTCCTGAGCAGAAAATTGCTTGTCATTCACAGTGCTTTAAAAAGGCATTTATTTGAGCAAAGAAGGGATTGCAGTCCCGGGCACAGATTCAGGTAGCAACCTAATTGTGCTCTGGAGAGAACAAAGCAAGGCAGGGCTGCTTGCACTATCCTCAGTCCAATCTTCTTTATGTAAATGAAGGATTCTGGCTAAATTAATAGGGATTGGTTGAGCCAACATGCAAATGAAAGATGTTGGTTGGCAAAATGGGTTGGCTCCTTTCAAAGAAAGAAATGCAGATGGCCTGGTTGTCATGGTGAGGAGGGGATTAAAGTTCAGGCATGGTTGAAAAGTTTAAAAGTTCATGGAAAAATATGCTGGGTGGAGCATATGTAAGACAAGCTTTATGGCCTCCAAGCTCCATATTAGTTCCCTAAACATACATGATTCCACCTGGCTCCATCACAGCTCCATTCACAGCTTCTACTCTAGTACACACTTGCCTTGCAGTTATTTGTATTAAAGTTGTACTCAGTTTTGAGCCAATTGCTGATGAGCTGTTGTGCAAATTTTATCTGCATGTTGCTTTTTAGTCACATGAGAGAATTTTTGTTCAACCACTTGATTCCTTTGTATCTGGTTTGATGACTGCACTGATTCCTTGAATCCCACCATATAACTAATATCTTTTTTATTTTAGTGTTATTTTCAATCCTTACCCAAGGAGTGAGGATATTTTTTCCATTGATAGTGGAAGGGAGGAGGGAGGGGGACTGAGGGGGAGGGAGGGAGAGAGAAAAACCTCAATGGGAGAGAGACACATCTGTTGGTCCCCTCCTACCCACCCCCAACCGGGGTTGGGGGATGGAACCTGCAATCCAGGCACTTGCCCTTGACTGGGAATCAAACCCATGGCCCTCCAGTGGGCAGGCCAACACTCTAACCACTGAGCCATGCTGGTCAGGACTTTAGTTTGTTTTAAAATAATGTCTGTCTAATTTGTCAAACAAGTTTTTCAAATGATATTGTAATACCGAAAAAAAGTACTGGTGAAACACTAATTGTATTTGGGCATATATTATGCCAATCTTTGAAAGGGAAAACATGGGGGGGGTATTATCTCTAGAATCTTGGTTGGGTTTGCAATATTAAGGTGAACTGTGTATTGCATAAGAGCCTTTCCAGGACTTGGTTTTACAATAATCCTTTTAGCATAGGAAAGCTCTGAAGAATTAACTATTACCTATGATAAAAAATTTTCTGTTGTCTTTGTAGCTAGAATAATTTGTTTTACCGGAACTCACAATGTTTTATAGACTCTCTGAGCCATGTAAAATATCATGTTTCTCTCTTGGCAGTAACTACTGAAAATTTTAGAGCCAAAATTAAAATTATTCTGTGGTTCTCTAACTGGTATTTCAAATTTCAGGATTATAAGTCAGTGCTAAATGTTTCTCTTTCCCTTTGGGGTACATAATCAATGGTCCATAAGAATTGTGTAACTTTACAGCTTGTATTTCATAAATTCTACAGTGTTTATTTTTCACATTTTAACATTTCTGAAGTGAAGATGTACTTTATAATTTTGTTAGTTTATTTGAAACTTTTTCTTTTTCAGGGATACATAAAATATTGCAACCTTAAAATAGATATCATCTTAGAATCAATGACATGAAATATTATAATATTATTGCAATTTAAGGAATACTTACCTATATGAAAAGAACAGCATTATTGAAATCTCAAAATGACTGGGTGTATTTAGAATGAATTCCCAGATTACTATACATACTCAGATAATTCTAAAACATAGCTCAATTCCTTGTTTTCTGTGAAACTCACTAAATATTTTACTTTCTATTTGTTTAAATAATCTTTCCAAAATAATATCTGCTCTAATTTCTCTCTGTTCCTTCCTCCTTCCATCTGCCTTACCACCATTGTTCCTTCCACGCTTTCTTCCATCCGTTCCTTCATTCTTTTCTTTCAATATTCACAAATATTAAATAAGCACATTTTATGTTCTGATGACTTGCTAGTTGTTAGGATATTGCTTTGAACTGAGTAGAACCCTTGATGTCAGGTTGCTTGTATTAGGTTTGCAAGACAGGAAAACAAACCTCTGTCATAGTGTAATGGTTTGCAGAGGCGGTGGAGGTGTGGCAGGGCATAGTATTTGTCACAGTAGGCTCAGAAAGGAAGTGATTTGTTGAAGCTTGACCTGGGTCTCAAAGAATAAGAAAAAAATACGCAGATGAAAAGTGCATGGAATAGAGAATTTACAGAAAACGTGGTTAGCTAAAATGTCTGAATAGTGATGTAAATCTGTGATGCTAGCAGAAGAGGCCAAAGAGATAGGAAGACTAGTCTATAAAGGGCTGGCTGCATTTTACTGGGGGAAATGCCACCCAGAACTTTTCTGGATGGCACTGTGAACCCAGCTTAAAGTACAAGTAGGACATTATTTGCCTTAAAAAAAGTCATTAAGCAGCAGTGTAGAGAATTAATAGGGCGTATGAATGTTAAACTGAAGCTAGAGTCTTCAGTATGGGGGATGATTAGTAGACTGGAAGAGAGATGATCAATACAGAAAAATAAATAGAGAGGAGTGTTGGATTATAAGCCTAATTACATGGTAGAATCTTTGTGCAATAAGACTGAGAGGGAGAAGTCAAGATCAGTCCTATTTATAGCCAAGGGCTGTGCAGCACTAACAAGATCGGGACATAGGAAGCTCCGCTGGTATGAAAGCAGTGAAATGATCATACTTTAGCTTGTGGTCATCGTGATTTTTTGATCCCTGTGGAATATCCAGTAAGTAGTTTACAATTATGAGCATGGAATAAAAGCCTTAGAGACACTGTGCTAAACATGCGGCATGCTTAATGTTATTTAAATATCAGTATTTTCCTGTAAAGTCAGACCATGAATGTTCCCTTATTACAGATGTAACTGTAGTCTTAGAGAAGTTAATACCTAAGCTCAAATTGCTAAAAAGAAGTGGAGATAGTTTTGGATTCCAAATGTCTCTAAGTTTAGAGCCTATTTTTATTTATTTATTTATTTATTTATTTATTTATTTATTTATTTATTTATTTTTAATATTAATTTTTGTTTAAAATATTACAGATGTCCCTTTTTCTCCCCAATGACCCGTTCCGCCCCGTTCCTTCCCCCTCCCCAGTCCCTCTCCCCACCATTGTCCGTGTCCTTGGGTTGTGCATATATGCATATAAATTCTTTGGTTACTCTCTCCCCCTCCACCCACCCACCCTCCTCCATCCCTCTGACATCCGTCAGTCTCATCTGTGCTTCCATGTCATTGAATCTGTTCTGTTCATCAGTTTATTAAGTTCTTTAGATTCCACGTATAAGCAAGATCATGTGATGTTTGTCTTTTAGAGCCTATTTTTAAAAGATATGTTTTTAATGATTTTAGAGAGAGAGAAATATAGATGAGAGAAACATCTGTGGGCTGCCTCCTGCATCCCCCCTCCTGGGGATCCAGTGTACAACCTGGGCATGTGCCCTGACCTGGAATGGAACCAGTGACCTCTCATTGCACCCGATGATGCTCAATGGACTGAGCCACACTGGCCAGGACTAGAGCCTGTGGGTTTTTTTTTTTGAGGGGGGGATGATTTTGCTTTTTTAAAAATTAATTTTTATAGAGCAGTTTAAGTTTCACAGCAAAAATGAGAACATACAGAGATTTCCCATAGACCCACTGCTCCAGCGCCCACAGGAATAACCCACTGTGTTATAATATACCCCACCAGAGTGGTTCATTTTTTGCAGTTGAATCTATATTAACATCATAATCACCCAAAGTTCATAGCTTGCATTACAGTTCAGTATTGATGTATGTTCTGTGGGTTTGGACAAATATAAAATGACACATATCTATCATTATGGTATTATACAGAGAATTTTCACTGCCCTAAAAATCCTCTGTACTGCACTTATTCATTCCCCACCTTCTAAACCCAAGCAACCACTGATCTTTTTTTTTAATCGTCACCTGAGGACATATTTTCCTTGACTTCAGAGAGAAGAAGGGAGAGAAACATTGATGTGAGAGAGAGAATCAATTGGTTGCCTCCTGTTTGTACCCCAAAAGGAATCGAACCTGCAACCTAGGTAGGTGCCCTGACCAGGAATCAAACCCTCGACCTCTCAGTGCCTGTGGAATGAGGCTCCAGCTGAGCCACATCGTCCAGGGCAACTACTGATCTTTTTACTATCTCCATAGTTTTGCTTTCTCAGAATGTCTTACAGTTGGAATTACACAGTTGAAGCATTTTCACATTGGCTTTCATTTAGTAACATGCATTTAAGGCTTCTCTATGTCTTCTCATGCCTTGATAGCTCATTTCTCTTTAGCATTGAAAAATATTCCATTGTCTGGGTGTATCACAGTTTATTTATCTGTTCATCTACTGAAAAACATTTTGTTTTGTTCCAAGTTTTGGTAATTATGAGTAAAGCTGCTGTAAACATCTGTCTGCAGGTTTTTGTGTGGATATAAGTTTTCAACTCCTTTGGGTAAATAACCAGAAATGTGATTACTGGATTGTACAATAAGAGTATGTTTAGTTTTATAAGAAAGCACCAGACTGTCTTCCAAAGTGACTGTGCTATTTTGCATTCCCACCAGCAATGGATGAGAGTTACTGTTTTGCATCCTTACCAGCATTTGGTGTTGTCAAAGTTTTGGATTTTGTTATTTTTCAAATTAATAGACTTTATTTTTAGAGCAGTTTTAGATTTTAAAAATTTTTCAGAAAGTGCAAAGAGAGCCTATATTCTCTATCCCGCTCTCCCCAACCCCCTCCTTGCCCCAAGTTTCCCTTGTTATTAATATTTTACATTAGTTTAGAGAGTTTTTTACAATCGATGAGCCAATGTTAATACATTGTTTTTCTTTCATGGACCTTACTTTGGGTGTTGTATCTAAAAAGTAATCTCCAAATGTAAGATTGTGTAGATTGTCTCATTATTTTCTAGGAGTTGGTCTTTGATCCACTTTGAAGGAATTTTTTTAAAGTTTTCAATTGAGGTGTGGTTTACATTCATTGATTTCAAGCATTGAACCAGCTTTGCATACCTTGAATAAATCCTACTTAGTTGTGGTATACAAAACTTTTAATACTTTATTGGATTGGATTTGCTAATATTTTGTTGAGAGCCAATGTTCAAATCACTTCCTTATTGTATTCTAGGACAGAAATTTTAATTTGGGAATCAACAGAGGTGTGTATATATGTATATATGATAGCTAAGATCAAGGAATAAAAGTAAACTATGTTGTTTGATGCCAAGAAATAATGGTAAACAGATTAATAGTATCATTAATAATAATAGCATCTTACATTGTTGAGTGCATTTTTTTTATCAGACAGTGTTGTAAGTAGTTTAACAAGTATTTACTCTTTAAAAATGCACTATTGGTTTTCTATTATTTTTATCTCCGTTTTGCAGATGAGTTAAGGTTGAAGCACTGGCAAGTTAATTAACATTCCTAAGAAGTGGGTTTTAGGCATGGATTGTCTCATTCCAGAACTCAATCCCTCAACTACCACATAACACTAACAATTATAATCCTTCAGCGTAGACTGAGAAGTAGGGAAGACTGAGGTCTCAGCTGTGGGAAATAAATTTATAGGTGGGTTATCAAGGGGGAGATTATATTAAAAAAATAACCATAGTTTTGGAGGAAAGGTAGGAGAGAAAGTGTTACTGAACTCAAGGGGTTCACTGCTTGCGGTGTTCTATTCAAAAACTAGAAGTGGTTGTTGCAGGGTAGTTTAATTTACTTGTAGACAGGAGATTCATATCCAAAGCTCTGTCTCCCTGAAGGGAGGATAAATCATTGCTTATATACATTATTTGGTCGGTTACATGTTGGCTTCTTCTTTGCAATTGGCTATATTTATCCAGTTGAGGTTCTGTCAGGTTCATCCTGTTTATAGCTGGTCTGTAAAATACTGTGCTACATTTTAACATTTAGCAAGAATAGCATTTAGTAAGAATGGCCCAGACCCCGAGGCCCTTGTGCTATCTAACAAATTAGGACCAGAATTTATGTACCATCTTTTAGCAATAAGCTGAGGAGGTATCAGTTAATCTTATTATATTAATAACACTTTTTGTATCATATTTTGAAATCACAAAGTGCCTTTGTATCATGCTGTGTGAGGTCAGTGAATTTATCTTTCATACATTTAAAGTTTTCATCATTCATGTCGTCACTGCTGGGTTCCATACAGGGGTGAGGAACCTTTTTTCTGCCAAGGGCCATTTGGATGTGTATATAACATCATTCTCGGGCCATAAAAAATTATCAACTTAAAAATTAGCTATGAAAAAAGCTCCTAGGTTTATTGAATTTGGAGTCCCACCTGAGGTTGCCTTGGCTGAGCCGGACCAAATGATTTTGGGCTGTATAGGGCCTGAGGGCCAGATGTTCCCCATCTGTGAATTAAAATATCAGAGAATGATAGAGTAAGCTGCAAGTTTCTCATTTTCTTTCTTTTCCTTAAGAGGTGAACTTTATGACTCCAGGAGAAATGAAGACAGTGGGAAATCAGCAGCAGGTGGCTAAGTCAGCTTCATCAAAATACAAAAGGGAGCATCATTGCCATTTGGGAAGACAGTCAACCATAAATAAGCCACCTGCCTTAAGAGCTTCCATATACAAAATACTTAACTTTCCCAACTGTGTAAAAATATAATGTAAGATTGTGTTATCATTAAAATATAGTTAAGCACATGTTAAATGGTCCAATAAGTGGATGATAGTCATCTCAGAATGGTTTTCTCAGCTGTCATTTGAAAAAGCAGAAAGGAGTATGTGCAGTTTTACAATACTGAGCTCTTTAAACCATGAGGAGGGTGCAAATAAAGTGTCTGGAGAATGTAAAAGCTATCATAAGTAAAGGAGACACTAAGAACCTCAGACTGTTTCAGAAGCTCATAATTATGCTTTTAAGGATATTCAGCCAATCAGCTACTTAGCTATCTTCTTTGGGGATTACTGCTTTGCTTTTAAAGAATATCAGATAAATTTGCCAAATTGCCTGCTGTATTAGTGGGAAATGAGGGTGGGGAAAGGAGAATATTTTAATTGCTTGATTATCTCCAGGGATGGCTTGGTTCCTGGCCGACCAGGGGTGTGGATCGAAATTTCAGCTAACCTAGAGAATAGTTCATTTTGCTTCAGTGGAGAAGATCCTTTTAAAATGACCTGATTCAGCGATGGTTTCCTCTTCCTCTTTTTGGTTTCAGGATAACTTAATCTAGGCCATCTGAACTTATCTGGCCATCCAGCAAGCCTGCAACGTGTTTATTAAAGGACAGGCTCTATGCAGTGCCCTTTTATAAGAGCTTTGGGCACATAACATAAATATAATGCTATAACTATACTAGATATCACAATGGTATAATTATAGCAGTCTAAAATTGAGATTCTAAATAAAGCTGGGGAGACAAGACAGATCCACATATCAAAGTAATAAGGCAGTGTGTGACTCAGTGCTAACATGTGTCGTTTAGAGAAGGAAGACGTCGGTGGATGCTGGAGTAGTGGGGTCCATCTCATGGAACCAGATTTGGACCTTGGACTCTGAAATAAAATTTGGACATTAGGTCTGGTCTTCACGTAAAAAATCTGTTGCTTGTATTCCTGTGATTATCTAAGTTCATTTAGTTCCTGCACCAGCCCTTTGGTGGGTGTGTTCCTTGACGTGCGTGTGTTTGTGAGTTGCTTGTGGAGGTTGATGGAAGTAAGACAAGCCTGGGCTCATATATCCTGGGACTGCCGGTTATTCATATGTGATATAGAGAAAATTATTTAAGTACTCTATCTTTTTCACTCATTTATAAGAAGTGAAATATTTCTTCAAAGGACTTTTGTGGATTAGATATGTTTAAGCATTTAATACAGTACCTGGAAAATAGTAAACTCTCATTAAGTGAGCATTGCTGGCACTTGTGATAAGAAGTGCAGGATTGCAGTCATTCATGTATATTGCAGATTTTTATGGTGGCCTCTCCGTCATCATTAATATTTGAACTCAATGTGCAAACCAAATTAACTAGGATAATGTAAAAATAGCTCCAGCATCTTCAAAATTAGCCAGTGTTCAGTAGACAATAAAAGATGTAAAGAAGCTCATTTTTAATGTCTTAATTTCTAATGTATTACATTGGATGGACTTAAGGTAGAAGCTGTATATAATGCTTTTTTGAAAACTTAATCATATATATTTTTTAATGTTAACATATCATACCTGTACCTATAAAGATACATTTATTTGTATGCAGATAATAAGCAGTTCTTTCATAATCTCTTTGATGTTCAAAATATGATCAGATAAAGGCAAATTACTAATAGTCATTCTTTTCGAAGAGGTGGCAGTGTTATCTGGAAATAAAAGTAAACAAATGTGATTTATGTAATAAAAAGTTTTCTTTGTCATACTTTTCTATATTTGGTATTTAGAGCTTGAGCTGTTTCCTGTTTTTGTTTTTGTTTTATGTTCATAATGAAGTTTTAGTAACTCTCAAGATGAGAAAGCACAGATTAGGATACAATATCTAGCCGGACCATTTAAAAGTAACTAGCTATTTCCATTTCTTAAATGCTACTTGGACAGGTTTGTTGTCTCATATTGATTTTTCTTTCTAAAAATAATTGCTCCTGGGTAAAACACAACTATTCTTTTATTATTTCATATTTGTGAAAATGTTAACCACAAAGTGTGAGAAATGCCAAAGTTAGCCAAATCTCTCATATTTAAAAATTGATTTGTCAGCCAAGGAATCAAATACCTAAATTACAAGCACACATTTCTGTTTAAGGCCTTGGATATAAACAGAGTTTTATTCCTACCAGAAAAGAGATATTTTTTAACCACAATTAATAAGAGTAAAATAAGAATTCAGAAAATGTGTGCATTCATATTCTGTGGTTTATATTTTATATCTAGACATATTTAATATTGGATCTAAAGGCACAAAAAATATAATAAAGGAATTTTAGAAAGCCATTTAGACAAATAGTGTTTATGAAATGCTTTCAGAATCTCGTCCTTGAAAAAGTTTTGGAGAAGTAGAATTATTACATTCCTCAGAATATACCATTTCTTATTTAAAAACAGCATTTCTTTAACCTATTTAGAAAATCTAAAGCAACATGGTAAGTAAACACAGTAGAAAACAAGCAAAACACACACACACACATATGTGTCAGTTCTGAGAGTTTAGCATGGGGAAATATTAAGGTAACGGTATCATTAGAAATTTAGAAATTCAAATGGGTAGTGCAAGGGGATGAATTGTGTCCTCTCCCCCAATTCATATGTTGATGTTCTTACACCCAGTGCCCTAGAATGTGACTATATTAGGAGGTAAGGCCTTTGAAAAGGTAATTAAGTTAAAATGGAGTCATTGGGATGGGCCCTACTTCAAATGACCTGTATACTTAATAAGAGATTAGGACACAAACTGCTCAGACTGAGGGACAGTCATGTGAGGACACAAGGAGACAGCTGTCTGAAAGCCAAGGAGAGAGGCATCAGAAGAAAGCAAACCTGCTGCCACATTGATCTTGGACTTCTAGCCTTTATAACTGTGATAAAAAAAGTTTCTATTGTTTAAGCTACCCAGTTTATGTTATTTCGTATGGCAGCCCTAGGGAACTCATACAAACAGGTATCTAACTATCATAATATTATGGTTTATATAATTCCCACTTGGTGGTATCCCTTCTAAAAAGGTCTTGCTCTGTTGGCGTATTGGACCATTTTAATAAACCATCAATTTCATGAATGAGTCCAAGAATGTATCTCTCAGGGATCATCACCTTTCCAAGACTTCTAGGAAATTTATTGTCTATGGGCTAGGCAGAAGGAAAACAGATTATTAAATAAACAATAATTGATTAAAGATAGCATCATCGTTGTACATAAAGAGCTTATACACCAGTAATGGTGATAAGCTCTGAGTACAAATAACTATAATATGAGCCAAAATATGCTCAGTGCCATAAGAAAGACCCACACAGGTATAGAAAGATCTGAGGAGGAAAAAACTTAATCATTTGTGTTCTTTGTCCCAGAGGGCAGTTTAAGGAAATCTCCTTGAGCAGTGGGCACTTTAGCTGGATTATAAAGAATTGAGTAGGATTTTGACAAAGGATTTTTAGAGCAAATTACATTTTATGCATTAACAATGCATAAGCGCAAGTACATTCAGGGAAAAGCCAATCTCTCTTTTCTTTCCATCCCTGAGATAACAGCATAACCCTTTTTCTTTTCCTTTTTTCGAGTGCTGATCTTTCTTCTGCAAAAGGATATGGTTTGGATTTGAGAAGATAGTGGACGCAGAGACAATCTAGCACCTGATAGCTATTGGAACGGTATATTAAACTTGAATTGCATCAGGCATACTTACGTGTCAGAATAATCAGGTCCTAGTTGTCATCAGACCAGGCCAGGCCTGGAGCGGGTCTGCCTCAGGCCGCCCTGTAGTGCATGAGTTCTTGACTTTGTGCAGGAAAGATTGTATTACATGACTTTAGGTGATTTTAAAGCATGTTTATTAAAGTTGAAGACAGTGAAACAAAGGAAGGGCTTAAGGTAGAAATAACAGGAGGGAGCGTTGGTGGTGTTCTGCTTTGGCTCCCTAGGAAAAAAGTGAGTCAAGACAGAGCTGTTGTTAATTTACTGGGAAGTAACAGTCAGAGTGACAGAAGTGAGTGAACACAGGGCTGTTTTTAGCTCAATGGAAAGTCAGAGAAAAAGGGGACCTTGGAGTCAGGTTTAGGGGGTAAGCTTGGGACTAGTTGCTGCTGCCTTCTGCTCCTCTGGTTGTAAGTCTCCTGGAGACTCTTAAGTTTTAACAGAAGGAAGGTAGTAAGTTCATGCCCTAGAACAGGCATGGGCGTGCTCCAGAGTGAGCCTACACTGGTTATTTTTTGTCTTGAGGGTTCTAATATTTTTTCTGTGGGTGAGAATCTTAGGGGAGGGTTTCAGCAGAATATTCATTAGCTTTTTAGGTGTGTTTTTAATATGTTGATGTATTAAAATGAGCATATAGGGGAGTTTGGGGTTATTTTTTTGGTTGGTTTTATTGTTTGATTTTTATCTTGGGTCTGTCTGGCTCTAATCAGGTTTTTGTTATTTTTCCCCCTGTTATTTTTTTATCTGTCCTTGGGTTTAGCTGGCACAAATGGAATTAATTGGGTCTCTGTCCTCTATCACCCTGACCAGAGTGATTTAATGTATTTATTCTCTGGTCAAGGAGGAGAGATATAAACCATTTGCTCTCAAGTGTTCTTGGTTAGGGAAGATAAGGTCTTGTGATTCACTAGCTGGCTATAAATTGGTCAAATTGTTTAGCCTTGTTTAATTATTTTTGTCTTAGTTTCCCCATTCCACTTGCCCAGGAAATTTTTTAGCTTCTTACTATCCTGCCTCACTAATCATATTAAATTACTGCTTTACTTTTAGAATTTCAAGCTACCATCAGTTTATAAGAAACCTTGAATAATAAGAGTATATGGTGGTTTTACAAATATTTTTGCTATACACTGTGGCTAAGAAGATGATTTTTTTCCATCATTGTTGCTTTTAGCTGGAGCAATTTTAAATGACAAAAGAAACATCTTCTAATAGTTTGACTTCCAATAAGCTAAATAATAGCCTCCTCACCAACTACACCCCCACCAATTGTAGGCAATAAATAGTTCCTTCACACAGTATTGTGAAGATTCTTATTTACACTCTGAATCAACTTATACTCTGGCCAATTTTTTTTTTATATGTGTGATCTGTGCAATTTAGCATCTCAAATTATCAATCAGTAAAATAGTTACTACTTTTCCTGCTTTGTATAGACTGATCTTTACTGGTTTTTTAAATTTTATTTGTACTTTTTATTTTATTTATTTTTTAAAACTTTATTTTTGTTTAAAATATTACAGATGTCCCTTTTTCTCCCCAATGACCCATTCCACCCCATCCCATCCCCCTCCCCAGTCCCTCTCCCCACCGTTGTCCGTGTCCTTGGGATTGTGCATATATGCATATAAATTCTTTGGTTACTCTCTCCCCCTCCACCCACCTGCCCTCCTTTATCCTTCTGACATTTGTGAATCTCATCTATGCTTCCATGTCATTGAAAAAAACATTTCCATTAAAAACAGGAACAAGACAGGGCTGTCCTCTTTCACCACTCTTATTCAACATAGTACTGGAAGTCCTCGCCATAGCCATCAGACAGGAAGAAAACATAAAAGGTATCCAGATTGGAAAGGAGGAAGTAAAACTGTCATTATTTGCAGATATATGATATTGTACATAGAAAACCCTAAAGACTCCATCAAAGTACTACTAGATTTGATAAATTAATTTGGCAATGTAGCTGGATACAAAATCAACATCTGGAAATCAATGGCATTCTTATACACCAGCAATGAACTTTCAGAGAGAGAAACTAAAAAAAAATACCATTTAGCACTGCAACTAAAAAAATAAGATACCTAGGAATAAACTTAACCAAGGATGTAAAAGACCTGTACTTGGAAAAGTACGTGACACTTGAAAAAGAAATAGAGGAAGATTTAAACAAGTGGAAGAATATACCATGCTCATGGATTGGAAGAATTAATATCATTAAAATGCCCGTACTACCCAAAGCAATTTATAAATTCAATGCAATTCCTATTAAAATACCAACAGCATATTTCACAGACCTAGGACATGGTTTTTCTTCATTATGTAACCCTCAATAAAGTTTGTTATGTGCAACAGGTTCATAAGGGACTATGTACCAAAAAAATAATAATAAAATAAAACAAGACAATTTAGGGATTGTTAGAATTTTAATGCTAAAACACACATTTATAATTTAATTTTCCTTAACAATTCTCGTTAAATTGCAACCACTCAAACAACCAGTTAATATTTTACCGATCATCTACTACATGGAAGGTGCTATTTAACTACTTAAATTTCTATTTTATAGTTACCAAAACCCCTTTAAGTTGAAATAGTTGTATTATTTTACCTAAAATTCTTATACTTGCATACTCTAGGGATATTCAGGATACAAATATATAAGGTAAAAAACCAATAATAGAGCTGAATTTAGGCTTTCTTTTGTGTTTCATGTGAAAAAAGCAAGATTCCAATTTCTTTTCTGGAATTAAAATAATTAACTAAAAATAGATTTGTGTGCAGTGAGCACTTGCAGTCATTTTTGCTGTGGCAGACTTCTGTCCATCCCAGACACAGCCTGAATTTTTAAGTTTTTGTCAGAAGAGGCAGGAAAGCTTGTGTGGGATGCAAATGAAAATTGAGGGCAATTCAAATGGTGTGTGAAAGAGAAACTAACACTACCTCAATTCTCTGTTAACTGCCACTTTCACACTTACGTAAGAAGTTCACATGTGACTTTTAAGAATAATATTTTGGCAATTTTTATGCCTTTTTGGAAATCAAGAGGGTGCAAATATCCAATTCATTTTTCCCTTTGACAATTTTGAAATAATACCATATCAAACCAGCTTATTTACTATCTTGTCAATATGTGAGGGCTATGAAGGAACAACACTCAATCAGGTATAGCACTGTATTCAGAGAACTTATATATATTAAAATACAAAAGAAATGGAGAGGACAGTCAACCGAATTCCCATATATATGTGTGTATATATATGTGTGTGTATATATATATATTTTTGACTATTATTACTCTCTTAAGGCTTTCTCTAGAACTTCAGCTTCATTAATTTTAAGGCAGTGGTTGCATTTTGGGAGATTTTGTACCACCCAGGGGATATTTGACATTATCTGGACACATCCTTTATTGTTACAAGCAGGAAAGGGATTCAACTGGCATTTAGTGGGTAGAGGCCAGGGATACTCCTGAGCATTCTGTAATAACCCAGAATAATCCTTCTACAACAAATCATTCGGCCCCAAATGTCAATAGTGTTGAATTTATCTGCTTTAAAGAAAGAAGTAACTTGAGAGGACAGAGCATGGCATAGAGAGGCAGTTGTTTCCAGTTTTGTCATCTGCTTTGCTTTGGGTGCCCTGTCATTTTAAACAAGTCATTTCCCTATCCTAGTCTAGTTTCCTTGTTTATGAAGTGAATATTTTTATTAGATCATCTACCAAGAGCCCCAAAGTTTGTAAATCTTTCAAAATTTATTTATAATGCTCTGAATTTTTGAGAGGGGAAGATATTGGGGATTATTTTAAGACATCATTTAATTAAGGTATTCAAGTTACAGTGATTTTTAGGTTAATACTCTTGGAGAAATAGCCAATATATATTTATCAACGTGGAAGTACAGATGTGACTCACATCAGTCACAGTTCTCTGTACTAAAAATGAACTATCTGAAAAGGCATTAAGAGAATAATCTAATTTACAATAATGACAAAGAATAAAATACTTAGATATATTTAAACAAATAAATAGATGTTCAGTGTTAATCGATTAGAAAAATTCATATTGTTAAAACGTCCATCTACCCAAAGCAATCTACAGAGTCAATGCCATCTCTATCATAATCCCAATGGCATTTTTCACAGAAATAGAAAAAAATCAATCCTAAAATTTCTGCATAACCACATAAGACCCCAAATAGCTACGAGCAAAAAGAACAAAGCTTCCTGACTTTAAACTATATTACAAAATTATACTAATCAAAACTGTATTGGAATGGCATAAAAGTAGACACAAAGATCAATAGAGCAGAATAAACATCCTTGAAATAAACCCATGCATATATGGTCAACTAAATTTGTGTTTTGTTTTAAATATGTCTTTATTGATTTTAGAGAGAGGAAAGGAGAGGGAGAGAGAGAGAGAGAAATATCAATGGTGACAGTCAGTGATCAGCTGCCTCCTGCACGCCCTCTACTGGGGATCGAACCCACAACCTGGGCATGTGCCCTGACCGGGAATCATTTAACTATGATTTTTGTATTTTATTTACCATGTATTCTTTTCCTATAAAAGCAAATAATTGAAAGTTAAACTGATTCATTAACATTGGAGAGTTTTAAGACAGAGCACTAAAACAAAAAGGGCTTTGCAGCTATGAAAATATAAGTCCATTTTAAAGTGTAGGCTTGACCAGCCTGTGGAGTATTGGCAGGAGGTGAAACAGCAAGCCTTATAAAGTTAATTTGAAGCAAGAAACTGTAGGCTCACTTAACATATACACTTACTTGATATTTCTGAATCTTTATTTCTTTTGATATAAAATTCATATTAGTCTCATAACCACGTAGATAATTTCATGTTTTTGAAGGACACTTTATTTTTTTTCTTTTATGTTTGAATGTGCCTTGAATATTAACACAGTATTGGTGGTTTTGCTGTATTTCTAAAAGAAGCAATGATAAAATCAGCATTTATAATTTTTGAAGGAAAAATTAACCGAGTTTGTTATATTTGTCATTAAAAGCTATGCCATTTCAGAGAAGTTAAATTTCCTGATTGAATGGTGTTCTCAGTCTAAAAGCCACTCACAATTGTTCTTTAAAATAAACTTTGTTAAGAGGTGTAAGTATGCAGGAGA
Source organism: Miniopterus natalensis (assembly GCF_054644295.1). NCBI lineage: Eukaryota > Metazoa > Chordata > Mammalia > Chiroptera > Miniopteridae > Miniopterus > Miniopterus natalensis. Next base: position 51,866,515 of record NC_142090.1, on the reverse strand, counting down.
AATAAGAGTTCACGAAAACAAATTTTCTATTTACTATGTGATTAGTGCAGCATTGCAGATTTTGTGTCCGCATGTGTGTACTAGAAACACTGTAGGAAGCAAAATACAGCTCATAATGAATTATTGGCTCCCTAATGGAAATGATATTATCAATATAGTTTATATTTCACAGTTAAGGTTAATGACTAGCTCTGAAAGAATAAATTTGGTTTAATAATTTAGTGAGTCAAAAAATTACAAAGTTGGCTAGTAGTTTACTTGGGTTGAAGATTTCAAAAGTTGATTTTAGGAACTGTTCATTGAAAGGAGCCCAACTTTAATTAGATTAGGCTGTAAAATGTTTGGTGCCCCAGGTATTGCCGAAAAAGAATCAGCTGGCAATTAGTGGAAGTTAACAGCTGTTACCTAGGGGAAGTGAGTCAAAGAGAGCCCTGCCAAAAACGGTCAGCACGAGTGACTGTCAGCATTCCCAAGGCAGTGCCTCCTGAGGAGCAAGATCAGGTGATTCAAAATGCAGGCAGGGAAGGGAGGGAGAATAGACTTCACTAAAATAATCTAGCCAGCTATTAAACAAGTAAATAATAATAAATCCCGGAAGGGTGACCATTACTCAGATTTGGCATAATATAGTATCTAAAAGATCCAGTTTCTAACAAAAAATTATGAGACATACAAAGAAACAGGAAAGTGTGTGACCTATATTCTCAGACAACATAATCTTGTATATATAAAAAATCCTAAGGAAGCTACTAAAAACTATTAGAACTAATAAATGGTTTTCAGCAAGATTGCAAGGTTAATATATATAAATCAATTGTATTTCAACATAATTACAATGAACAATCTGAAAAGGAAATCAAAGCATTTCTATTTAGAATACTAAAACATTCATCACAAAAAAAAAATAAAAATAAAAATAAAAATAAATTTAAAAAATTAAAAAAATAAAACATTCATCACAAAGAACAAAATACTTAGGAATAAATTTAACAAAAGAAATGCCAAATTTATACTCTGAAAACTACAAAAGAATGTTGAAATACATCAAAGAAGATTATAAATAAATGAAACAACATTTCATGTTTTTGGATTGGAAGATTTAATATTGTTAACATGGCAGTACTCCCCCAAATGATCTAATGAATCAGTGTAATTTGTATCAGAATTCCATTTGGCTTTTTTGTGGAAGTGGACAAGATGATCCTAAAATTCATATGGAATTGCAAGTAACCTAGAATAGACAATATAATCTTGAAAAAGAAGAATGAAATTGGAGGATTCACTGTTCCTGATTTCAAAACTTAATACAAAGCAACAATAATCACGACAGTATGGTACTGCCTAAGATAAATATGTATATCAATGAATGTAAGTAAGAATGTAAGTAAGAATTCAAAAATATGTGTCTATGGTCAGTTGATATTTGACAAGGGTGCCAGGACAGTTCAATAGGGAAAGAACAGTCTTTTCAGGAAATGTATTGGGACAACTAGATACTCATGATGAAAAGACTGAAATTGGACACTTCATTCTATATACAAAAATTAGTTCAAAATGGGTCAGAGACCCAAATGTAATATCAGAGCTAAAACAATAAAAATCTGTGGAGAAAACAAGGGTAAATTTGAATGAAGTCAAATTTGACAATGGATTCATAGATCTAACCCCCAAAACACAAGCAGTAAAAGAAAAAGAAAAAATATTGGACTTCATAAAAATTTAAAACGTCTGTGGTTCAAATTATATTATCCAGAAAGTGAAAACACAATCCACAGAATGAGAGAAAATATTTGCAAAATGTGTATCTGATAAGGGGTTTGTGCCAGAGTATATAAAGAACTCTTAAAACCCTATAGTCAGACAAATAACCCACATGTCCATAATGGATGAATGGGTAAACAAAACGTGATATATCCACACCATGGAATATTATTCAGCTCTAAAAATGGATGAAGTACTTACACATGGTGAAAAACGGGTGAACTTTGAAAGCCTTATTCCAAGTGAATGACACCAGTAACAAAAGACAACCAATTATTTCATTTATGTGAAATTCAGCATGGTTGAACCTATATAGAGAGAGGTAGAATAGTGATTGTTTAGGGATGGCGGTAGGATGGAGCAGGAACAAAATAGGGTTGTGATAACCAAAGAGTATGGAGTTTCTTTTTGAAATGAAAATATTCTAAAATTGATAGTGGTGATATTGCCTATATCTGTGAATACACTGAAAACCATTAAATCATATACTTTGAGTGGATGAATTTATGGCATGTGAATTATATCTCAACAAAGTTGTTATTAACAAAAGCCCCCTCTTCACACCTTGCATGTCAGCTAACACAGGTAGTTTAAAATTTATTCCACAGTTCAGCAAATTGTAGAGAAAAACCAACATTTTTAACAGCAGTTAATATGAATTAAAAATAAATAAAATCGCCCTGGCTGGGTGGCTCAGTTAAATGGAGCATCATCCCATACACTGGAAGGTGGAGGGTTCTATTCCTGGTCAGGGAACATACCCAGGTTGTGGGTTGGATCCCGGGTTGGGGCACATGTGGGAGGCAGCTGATCAATGTTTCTCTTTCTCTCTTTCCCCCCTACTTCCTCTCATGTCCTCTCTCTAAATAAATGAGTTTTTAAAAATGCAAAAAGCCTTTTAAAAGTAATAAATAAAATAGTATACACTCCCCCCCCCCCCCCCGTGTTCCCAATAAAAAGTCACTTCCATAAGATAATTTGTAGATTTAAAAAGTTTATGATAGGTGAGTTATAAGTTAGGTAATTTGTAAATAGAAGTAAACAGACGTTATTTCAGTAGCTGCCACTCTTGAATTTTTCAAGGGTATCATGGGAGAAGTCAGAGGATACTTAGCCGGGAGAAGTCAGAGGATACTTGAGCCGAGGATATGCCTTTTCTTTTTTCTTTACTATAAAAAAGGCAGAATGGACATCCTACTTATAAAAGTTATGTTAGAGCTATCATTTAAAAATAAAATATTTTCAACAATAAAGGTAAATCTAAAAATAAAATTAAATAAATAAAATAAAAATAAAATAAAATATAACTACTTCTTTCCCTTTGGTCTGTTTCTTACCAAAGCCCCTGCTAGTTCCTTCTTGCTAGCCATCAGAAAGTAGTAGAGAGCACACTTTCTGGTGTCTATGGAATCTCGTTCTCTAGCTCACAAGCTCCAGAAAAAAGACACTTCAGCAGGAATCTATCAAACCTTTCAAATCTTTCAAACTAACTAATATTTAAATACATTAATACTTATAGCATCATATACTTTGGTCTTATGATGTGGTAATAGGCTGGGTAGCTAGTGGAAAATCTCCTCATAAGACAATGATATGGAAGAAAACCATTTTAAAAGCACATTTGAAAACCAGGCCTCTATCAATAATGGTGCATTAAACTTAATGTGGCCTAGCAACCTGCTATAGTTTGATCACAAACAGGCTTGCTTAGCTGTTAAAAAAGGTTTGTTTTGTTAATAAATAATAAACATTATTAGTTCCCTTTTTTTCAAAAAAATATTTTTCTGTTTACCTTTCTTCAAAATGAGTGGAGATAGCATCAGAGAGTTGAATATCAAATCTGTTTTTTTTTTACCTTTCTTATTACTGTTTAACTAATATCATGTTGACCCCATAAATCATGAATGCCAGACCAGGAATTATTTTGAAAAAAGGACACAGTGCCCGTAAAGCTATTTGGCCATGAAGAAGCAGCCTTGGAGCTAGGAAGCAGTAGGGGATTGGATGGAAGCAATTATAATAATAATGGTAGTCAGAGTAATGTAATTAGCAGCTGTGTCAAGGGCAATAATTTGCAGGCATTATGACAATGGGGAGCTGGTATCTCAGAGAACTTCCCACTCCCTCACCCTCCAAAAAATATTAACTGTCCTATATTCAGATTAAGGCAGGTGTGACAAATAGGGCTGTGTACTGGAGCCTTTAGAAGAATTAGTCACTATGCTGAGGTCATCCCCAGTACATTTCAGAATATTTACACCTATAATTATAACAGTACATGTGAAGATAAGTGCTTTTATGGTAACAAAAGGAGGCAGAGGAGAGGTTACACTCATCCACGGATAGCAGGTAAGCAATAGAAGTGTCATGATCAGAGAAAGACAAGTATCACATGATGTTACTCATATGTGGAATATAAAGAACAAAATAAACTGATGAACAAAATAGATTCAGAGACATAAAACCATGGAACTGACGGACCAATCTCAGATTGAAGGCAGAGGTGGGTGGGAAGAGATTAACCAAAGAACTTGTATGCATATATGCAGAGCCCAAGGACCCAGACAGGAGGGGTGCAGGGTAAAAGGGGTCAATGGGGAAAAAAAGAGGACATCTGTAATACTTGAAACAAAGATAAATTTAAAAAAAAAGAAATAGATGATGTCCAACCTAGATTAATTAGCTATCAACCTGTAGCAGATTTAGCAGCATATAGTTTTCAAAGTGTGGTATCCAAACAGTATCTGCATCATATGGGGACTTTTTAGAATTGCAGATTCATTTTCCCCACCCAGACCTACTGAATCAGGTACTTTGGGGATGGGGCTCAACCGTCTGTAGTTTATCAAGCCTTCCAGGTGATTCTGATACATAGTAAAATCTGAGAATCATTATGCTAAGATCTTTTATACGATGTGAGGGTCACTTCACAGATTAGACATTAGGCATTGCTTAGGAAGGAATGGGATATAAAAACAGTTGGCAGTGAGTCTTAGAAGGAAAGGAATCAAGGTAGGATATCAGTACCCTCCCCAAATGAAAAAGACAACCTACTGGGTAGGAAGGCATGAATTCAGAAAAATGCATAGTTATAAAAAGCAATATTCAGAGTCAAGTAAAAATATGTTGGCTTAAAATAAAGATATATGACCTTCAACAAGCTAGATTCCTTATGCCTCAATTTTCTCATCTCTAAATCAGTGTGGTAATAGTGATTATGGTCCTGTAGAGCTATTGGGAAAATTATGTGAGACAGCACTCAGAATAAGCCTGTCACTTAGTAAGGAAGGGTAGAATAGATGTTAACTCACATTATGATTTTTATATTATTAAAACTATGATATGTTTTGGGATTCCTAAGTTATAATTTTTAAAAGATTAAAAATGTGACTCTCATTAATATGAAATAAACATGTCAAAGATTTAAAAATATTCATTACTTAATGAGGTAACAAGTAAAATGTCAAAATTGGGTTCAAAAGAGATTTTGGAAGACAGTTTATATAATCGGTCAAGAATGCTGAAATATTTTTAGCAGATGTAAAACTGGATAATATCCTAGTAATACATTGTAATATTTGGAGTTATCTTTTTTATCAGACTAAAACCAATTTCATTTCTTCTAGACAACATTTATATATATATTATTATAGACATGAATCATTTGCATTACTCACAGATAAGGATCATTTGAATTGATATAAATTTTTTACAGGATAACCTCTAGCCCTACAAAATTGTAAAAAAGCTTAGTCGATAGGAAGTTAATCAAAGATGCACCCAGTACTACTCTGAAAGAACAAGCAGTAATTGATTTTACTTGTTTTCAGTTCTGGAATAATTTTTCGTGATGGATGTTTCACAAGAAATAGTGTAAAAGCCAGGTTATTGCAGTTGATTGACAGGAACAGAGCACCACCAGAAACAAAGGTGGCCTAGTATTTATGAATCCTGGAGCATTATGGGCCTGATAGTAGTTTAAAAAACAACTGCGAAAATGAGACTTATTGCTAGAGCATCTGAATGAACATTATAGTATTTAAAGATGTGTACAACTTTCATCTTAGGACTGTTTTTGCTGTGTCCCAGAGATTCTTGGTTGTTGTGTGTTCATTTTCATTTGTTTCCTGGAAGTTTTTGATTTCTTTCTTGATCTCATTGGTAACCCATTCATTGTTTAATAACCTCTATTTAGCCTCCATATGTTTGAATATTTTTGAGTGTTTTTACTATAGTTGATTTCTAATTGTGATGTGAGATTCTAGATATGATTTCAGTCTTCTTGAACTTGTAGACACTGGTTTTGTGTCCTAACATGTGGTCTATCTTTGAGAATGACCCATGTGCACTTGAGAGGAATGTATATTCCACAGCTTTGGGGTGAAATGTTCTGTAAATATCAATTAAATCCATCTGATCTAGTGTGCCATTTAGAGTCACTGTTTCTGTGTTGACTTTTAGTCTGGAAGATCTATCCAGTGAAGTCAGTGGAGTGCTAAAGTCCACAACTATGACTGCATTGCTGTTGATCTCTCCCTTAAAGTCCTTAAGGTTGTTACTGATAGGTCGTTATTTATTGCCATTTTAATTCTTTATGCCTATGTTTCTCTCTCTATTTCTTCTTGTTATTACAGCAATCCCTTTAATGTTTCCTGCAATGCTGGTTTGGGGGTGGTTTAGGGGTGATAAACTCCTTTAGTCTTTTTTTTTTTCTAGAATAGCTCTTTATTTCACCATCTCAGATGTATGAAACATTTACTTGTTTTTTTAATTTTTTAATATGTCTTTATTGATTTCAGAGAGAAGAAAAGAGAGGGAGAGAGAGAGATAGAAATGTCAATGATGAGAGAGTCATCGATTGGCTGCCTCCTGCATGCCCCCGACTGGGGATGGAGCCCGCAACCCGGGCATGTGCCCTGACCGGGAATCAAACCCCGATCGCCTGGATCCTAGGTTGAAGCTCAACCATTGAGCCACGCCCAGCTGGGCAAAACATTTACTTATTGAAAGTAAAACTGTAATGAAGGCTGTAAGACAAATAAGGATTTTATTGTGGTGTCTCTTGTGGTATAACATTCAGTGTGTTTTTCTGTAATGCAAATGGAATCACCAAATTTGAGATAAAAGGGCCTCAGTAAGAGGCTTTAAATTTTTATCACATAAAGTGTGGATGCCGCCTAAGCACACTATAAATAAGTCATCAGTATGGTCTGCGCTGGACAGTGATTTCAACATGGCATGTACACAGGGATTAAATACATAATTCTCATACGTCAGACACCTGACTGAGAAGAATAAGGAGATGGATGGCAATCTGCTTATTTAAAAATCCTGCATCATTATCGGAAAGTTATAGCAGATCATTTTTTTCCACTTAAAAGTATTTTGTAGAAACAACTTGATTCTTAGGGAAAAAATAGAGAAGAAATTTAGTGTTTTTTTTTAAATGTTTCTTTTCTGATTTTCTATCATAGAATGGGACAATAGGAGATGATAAGATATGGTACTTTTGGTGGTGCTTTTGACTTTTTTCCTAACTATATTGAACTCATTATCAATTTACAGGAATTCAAATTAAACTTATTTAGCAAAAGTTTATTGAGCAACTGGAATAAGGCTATGTACTAAAGATAAATATGATACCATATCTTCAAGAAATTTCCCATTTTATCTGGGAATGAACTAATTCTTCAAATAAAGGAAGAAGGGATGTGGTAAAATCAGTAATAGTCTAGGTGAGCAATGGCATTCTGGCAGGAATATTTTGAGGAATTTGAAAATATGGTGGGAAAAGATAACCTAGAGAATAGAGGAAACAGAAAATTGAAAAATAAGAGACAGAAAATGGCTAAAGAGAAATATAAAGCATTATATGTGTTAAAAGGAAGAAAGACTGCACTAGTATGGAAGGGTAATGTATCAGCAAAGGCTCTGTGAAGGAAAGAATACTTAAGATGGGCATTGAGTGATGGTAGGATATAAGTAGTGTGTGTTGGGAAGATATTTTAGGCAGAAGAAAAACTGGCATATGTATATAAATAGGAACATTTAAGTAACATGAGGAATGCATAGAGAATACATAGAGAAATGGCATAATAATGATACCATTTGTCATATTGTGTGTAACTTTCAAATGTTATTTTGTTTAATGTTTATAATAGCCTATTATAGTTAATATTATAACTACTATTTTTGGATTAGTAAGTAACCTGGCTAAAGTCAAATAGCTAATAGGAGTTGGACTGATCTTCTTAATCAGTTCTGTCTGATTGATTGTCACTAAGCCACATCTCAGCTATTTGGAGTGTTACAGATGTGAGCACTTTATAATTTGACTCTAAATTATTGGAATTGGGGCATAAAGGAGAAAGAGTGCGCAAAGTAGATGCCAGTGTTTCATGCCTGAGTGATTGGGGGAATGGTGGCACTGTAAATGATTTTCATTCAAAGAGTAATAATCAAAAGTTGCTACTAAGCCTGCAGGAATTATTATGTCAAATAAAAATGGTTACTTGTATCAGCAATTCAAGAGAGATCTGAGCTTAAGATAAAAAGGAAAAGAATAACAAGACAGTAAAATCCAGGCAAATACTGATGTTAAAAATAGAAAGAAGAGGAGCCAATGGAGAGTGAAAGATTAGCCAGGATGAAGAGAGAGCTCAGGGAGCCTAGGCTTCTGCATTAGAAGGGAAGGGAAAAGAGAGCATCCAGGAGTACTCAAAGGGTCATGAATTTGTTGATTGCGATACTCAGGGTGCCTCTTAAGACTCTAGCTAGAACTGTATGGTGAAAATAGAAGCCAGATTGAAAGACTAGGAGTGAATGGTTGGTAGGCAAATGGATGCCAGGGGCATGGATGAAAAGTTAAAACTTAGTTGTATTGCATTGCATGCCTTAAGGTGATGTCCACAGTTTTAGTAGGTAAGAAAAATCAAAGTGAAAACCCCATACTATTCCCACATTCACATAATAAAACCTGCAGCTGTATTGAAGAAAAACACATATACCTGATACATAGAAACAAACACAGGGAGGCAGCCAGAATGGGGAGACAAAGAAACAAGTCCAAAATGAAAGAAATTTCCAGGAGAAATCTCCAGGAAAAAGAGCTACATGAAATGGAGGCAAGCAATTTAGTAGAGAGAGAGTTCAAAAAAATGGTCTTGAGGATGCTCAGGAAACTTACTGAGAACTTCAGCAGCATGGAACAGGATTTAGAAACCATGAAAAAGAAGTGGTCAGGAATGAGGACTACAATGCCGGAAATGAGGAGTGCACTAGAAGGGGTAAACAGTGGACTAGATGAAGCATCGTGTCAAATCAGTGATTTGGAAGACAAGGTAGCAGGAAATACCCATTCAGAGCAGCAAAAAGAAAAAAAAATTTTTTTAAATTAGGATAGTTTAAGGGGCCTTTGGGCCAACATGAAATGTAACAACATTTGCATCATGGGGGTACCAGAAGGAGAAAAGAGCAAGGAATCAAGGAACTATTTGAAGAAGTAATGACTGAAACCTTCCCTACCTTGTTGAAGGAAAAATATGCAGAAGTCCAGGAAGTGCTGAGAGTCCCAAACAAAATGAACTCAAAGAGGCCACACCAAGATACATCATAATTAAAATGGCAAAGGTTAAAGACAAAGAGAGAATCTTTTTTAACATTTCTTTCTTTTAAAAAAAATGTTTTTATTGATTTTAGAGAGAGAAAGGAAGGGAGAGGGAGAGGGAGAGAGAGAAACATCGATTGGCTGCCTCCCGTACACCCCTCACTGGGGATTGAGCCTGAAATCTAGGCATGTGCCTTCACCAGAAATTGAAGGGCCGCATCTTGGTGCACAGGATGTTGCCCAACCAACTGAGCCACACCTGCCAAGGTCAAAGAGAGAATCTTAAAAGCGTCAGGAGGAAGACAGTTACCTACAAGGGAATGCCCATACGACTGTCAGCTGATTTCTCAACAGAAACATTTCAGGCCAGAAGGGTTTTGCATGAAATATTCAAAGTGATGAAAAGCAAGGACCTACAACCAAGACTTTATCAAGCAAGGCTATCATTTAAAATCAAAGGAGAAATAAAGAGCTTCCTGGACAAGAAAAAGCTAAAACAGTTAACCACCACCAAAGCAGTACTACAAGAAATGTTAAAGGCTCTTCTTCAATAAGAAAAATAAGAAAAAAACAAAACAGAGGAGCATAGTTATAAAGAATAAAATGACAGTAAATACATAGCTATCAGTAACCACTTCAAAATGGAATGGCTTAAATACCCCAATCAAAAGACATAGGGTAACTGAATGGATAAGAAAACAAGACCCGTATATAGGGTGTCCCCCAAAAATGTATACATGCTTTAACAGCTGATAGCTCAATTTGGAAAATGACATGTATTTTAATAAACACTGCCTTTATAATTATTCAAAGTGTGTGTACACATTTTTTTGGGACATCGTATTATGCTGTCCATAAGAAACCCACCTGAGAACAAAAGATATACACAGACTAAAAGTAAAGGGATCAAAAATGATACTTCATGCAAATGGAAATGAAAAAAAAAAAAAAGCTAGGGTATCAACACAGATAAAGTAGATTTTAAAACAAAAGCTACGCCCTGGCAGGCATGCTCAGTGGTTAGAGCATCAGCCCACATACATGTACCTGGGTTGCAGGTTCTATCCCTGGCCCTGTAAAGGTGTGTGCACGAGGGAACCAGTCGATGTGTCTCTTCCATGTCAATGTTTCTCTCTCTCCCTGCCCCTCTCCACTCTCTAAAAATCAATGGGGAAAATATCCTTGGGTTAGGATTCAAAAAACAAAAAGGCTATAGTAAGAGCCAAAGAAGGACACTATATGATGATAAAGGGAGCAATCCAACAAGAGGATATAACCCTTGTAAACATTTATGCACCCAAAATAGGAGCACCTAAATAAGTAAAGCAAACCTTGATGGACATAAAGGGAGAGATTGACAGTCACAGTCACAGTAGCGGAATTTAACACCCCACTGATATCAAAGGATAGAACTTCCAGACAGAAAATCAACAAGGAAACAGCAGCCTTAACTGACACACTAGGCCAGATGGATTTAATTGATATCTTCAGAGCATTTCACCCCAAAGCAGCAGAATGTACATTCTTTTCAAGTGCACATGGAATGTTTTGTAGGATGGACCACATTAGGACAAAAAAAAAGTCTCAGTAAATTTAAGAAGACTGAAATCATATCAAGTCTCTCTGACCATAATGGTACAAAACAATATTTTTTATTGGTATATCTCCTCGGGCAAGGGAAACAAAAGAAAAAAATAAACAAAAAAAAATAAACAAATGGCTGTATATCAAACTAAAAAGTTTTTGCACAGAAAAGGAAACTATCAACAAAATGAAAAGACAACCCACTAAGTGGGAGAACATACTCACCAGTGATATATCTGATAAGGGGTTAATATCCAAAATTTATAAATCCCTTTTACAACTCAAAAAACCCCAAACAATCCAATTAAAAGATGGACAAAGGACCTAAATAGACACTTCTCCAAAGTGGACATACCAGATGGCCAAGAAACATATGAAAACATATTCAACATCACTAGTCATCAGAGAAATGCAAATCAAAACCTCAATAACATCATCTCACACCTGTCAGAATGGCCACCATTAACAAATGAACAAATAACAAGTGCTGGCGAGGGTGAGGAGAAAAGGGAACCCCTATGCACTTGGCTGGAATGTAGATTAGTGTAGCTACTGTGGAAAACAGGATGGAGTTTTCCAAAAAAATTAAAAATGGAACTGCTTTATGACCCAGCGATTCTACTTTTCAGAATATATCCAAAGAAACCCAAAACACTAATTCAAAAAGAACACGTACACTCCTATGTTCATTGCAGCGTTACTTAAAATAGCCAAGATTAAGAAACAGCCTAAGTGTCCGTCAGGAGATAAGTGGGTAAAAAAGCTGTGGTAGATTTACACAATGGAATACTACTGGGCCATAAAAAAGAAGAAAATCTTTCTTTTTTCGACAGCATGAATGACCTGGAGAGTGTCATGCTAAGTGAAATAAGCCAGTCAGAGAAAGACAAGTACCATATGGTGTCACTTATATGAGGAATCTAATGAACAAAATAAGCAAACAAAATAGAAGCAGACAGACACAGAGAACAGACTGACAGCCGTCAGAGGGGAGGGAGGTTGGGTGGCTGGGTGAAAAAGGTGAAGGGATTAAGCAAAAAACCCCTAAGAACTTGTGGACACAGACAGCAGCATGGTGATGGCCAGAGGGCAAGGTGGTTGCGGGGGGAGTAGAAGAGGGTGGGGGGATACATGGCGATGAAAGGAGACTTGACTTTGGGTGGTAAACACAATACAGAAGGTGTGTTACAGAATTGTACACTTCAAATACATATAACTTCATTAACAAATGTGACCCCAATAAATTCAATAAATATAAATAGGTAGCTAACTAAATAGAATAAGAAAAGGCTTGGGAGTGTAGCAAAGAAGAACAACAGGTCAAGGGTAGCCCTGAAAGGGTGAGTGGAGTGAAGGCAATCACCGAAAAGATGATACAAAATGTGATTTCGAGCCTCCTTCAAGTTAGTGATTATCTTTGTTTATGGGACTTATTTTTCATTGTGAGTTTGAATAAAGGGTCAGCATGTGTGTGTGTGGAGAGAGAAAGAAATCAAGAAGTGGAATATGGAGAGGGACGGAGGCAGGGAGGGAGGGAGGGAAGGTTGATTGCCTTGGAGTCTCATTTCTTGGTGTAGATTTTTGTTTATTTTAATCCTCACTCAAGAATATATTTTCATAGATTTTTAGAAAGAGAGAAAGGGAGAGAGAGAGAGAAAAAGATTGACGTGAGAGAGAAACATTGATCTGTTGCCTCCTGTATACACCCTGATTGGGGATGGAACCCACAACCCAGGTATGTTCCCTGGCTGGGGAGTCGAACCCGCGACCTTCCAGTGCATGGGACTTGTCACTCCAACCCACTGGGCGAGCAGGCCAGAGCTCCTGGTGTAGCCTTTTATTCTTGTCTGATTGTTTGGTGATTCTTAAAAAAGAGAAACCGTTACACGCACATTCAGGACCTCATTCTAGACTTTTCAGAATGCCTTTGCATTTGTTCAGACTCAGCCTTAATTTTTCCACTTCCTTCCTTCTTGTAGTATGGCATTTTATCAATGAAGATATTAAATTGTCCCCATATAGCATCCAGGATATTATAAACTAACACTGGAGAGAGACTACCTGGAACAAAAACTAAAATGGTAGTTTTCCCCCTATATTTAAAAATTTCCAAAATCTTTGACTTAACTGATTTGAGACTTAAGTAAAGGCCTTTGGATCCTTTCAGTCAGGTAACAAAACATGCATTTTCATGCTCAGAGCCAGGCTACCTGGGGAAGGTTACAGTTGCCTGTTTCTAACAGTGTGGTATGAATAGATGTTCAGAACATGCATATGATATGCCTGAATTTCCATTGATTAGAGATTGATAAATTGATATAGCATGAGCTGTAAATTAAATTTACAAAGCCCTTTCAAATTATTTTCCTCACAGTAGCTCCACTGCTAGAGCAATTACTGTTATCTCTAATTTATGAGTAAGTAAGAACATTGCATGTCAGAGGAGCTCAGTGACTCCTCCCAGATTCTGTTGCAAGCCAAAAGCAGAGCTGGGAATAGATTCCTGCAGTGCAGTGTCTTCTCGGGAGCCACTTGGGAAAACATAAATTGTACCCCTATATACACTTATTTAAGTATTTTTTTAAAATGACATTAAGTCCTGTACTGTCAAATCTGTTTACACACCGCTGTCAGCTAACTCCAGCCAGTGTAGGATCTGACAGGGACCTGAGGGGCTGTTGCCAACTGGGCACCCTTGGGCTGACTGGAATGACTTCTTGCATTGTACAGTTACACAAGGTTGTAAAACAAATGGATAGCAACCACCTGTCTTTAATGTTGTATTTTTTTCATTTTTTTGCATTAATTTTGATTTTTAAAAATATTACATGGCTATGGCTACTGAGCTTTTCCATACCCCCCTTTTTTTTCCAATTATGGTTTACATTCAGTATTATTTTATATTAGTTTCAGGTGTGCAGCATGGTGGTTAGACAGTCATATACTTTACAGAGTGATCTCTCTGATACTTCAAATGCCACCTGGCACCATAGATAGTTATTACAGTATTATTGACTATATTCCCTATGCTGGACTTTACATCCCTGTGACTATTTTGTGACTACTGATTTGTCCACTTGCCTTTAAATTTGCTCCATAGTGTGTTCCTCACTCACAGCACTCAATCCCAGCCGTGAGGACAGTTCTCTGTTACACTACTTGGTGGTGTAAACTGCAGAAAAACAAAGGGCTGAAGAGACAGAAACTGAAGAAATCAAGGGTGAAGACCCATTTACAGCTGTTTTCAGAAGACAGCTAATAATAGATCATTCTATGTGTTCTCACTTGACCATAACTTTTTTCATGCCATTATTTATGTGTGACATAACTTCTTTCCTCTTATTTTGATAAAATCCTAGCACTTTTTGAAGTCCCATATCAAAGGTACATCTGTAGAGCTTTCTTCATCTTCAGACAAGATTATTTCTATCTTTCTTCTATATACACAGATCCCAACTGCTTATCAAATTGGATTCCAGTTTTAAATGTCAGTCTCACTCTACCAATAGTAAGGCTTTTAAAGCTGAGCTGAGCCTTTTCTTATCTACTAAGTATCATTAGCACCTGATATGGTGACTGGCCCCCAGCCAGTGGGCAATAATGATCAGCTCACAGGAGTTACTCAACAGGCAGCTTTTCTGTCTCCTTAGTTTGATGTACATTCTAGAAAATAAGTTTCCAGGAATGGTTATTGAAATTTCAGATTGAGAAACCATAAGATTCCCAGGCACCATTGTCTCTCCTCTCAATGGCATTGATAAGTTAGAGAGTTATTGGTTTAGCTCCCTATCTGTACCACTCTGGCACAAGACATGTTTACTTAGTTTTTGACTGAACTGTTCAAGCGTGGCCCCAAGGAGTATTAAGAATTTCTTAATCGTGGCACCCAGATACACATATTCTAACTCTTTTTTTCTCTCCTTCAAGTGAAGCCATTGTTGCTGAAAATGTAATCATTTGTCTTGCTCCTCAGGGGCATAATCTTTTGTGCTGAAGCACTGAAGGACTGATATCTAGTACTTTCACATAGTTATCAGTTTCAAAGTCAAAGATATGCCCTATTGTATGGCTCTGTAGTTCTCAATCACAGTGTCTTGCTTAGCAGTGTGAATAGGGTTTCAGGTGGTTGGGTGTGTGGATAAATGGAGCAAACCAGCAGAATATGTTGTTGAATTCTAAATGTGTCTTAACTACTACTATTGGGTGTTTATTTCATATTGTTTCTGTTTTGTCATGTTTTAAGAGTCATAATCCTATAAAATGCTCTATAATATGTTATTTTCAAGAATAATAACTTTTTGTATTGTTCTCATGCAACTGTAATTTTATTACAGAACAGAAAGTGTTCGTCCACCCAGCACTGGCAGAGCCAAACACTAAATATAGAGAATTGCAGTAGAGAAATTTGGCTGTTTTGTTACAAATGGTGCCACCCAGGAGAACTGGAAGCTAATGCTCAAAACCCCAAACTCCCAGATGCTGTGTAGATTATAGATTATATAGGACAAAATCACAAGGCACCATGAGTTAGCGTTTAAGGGTTTTCCTTGGAGCTGATTGGTCAGATGCGAAGTAAGAGTCATTTCTTCAGGTCCTGGGAACAGCTCTGAAGTCTTTTCTAGTGTACCTCTGTTGGTCTAATGGGAAAGTAGCTAGGGGCTCAGGAACTGGAACAGACTTAGGTCAAGATGTTATCTTTAGCTTGCCAGAGGTCTGGACCTCGTGACCTTTGGTCAGGACTGGGCTGCTGCCTCAGGATTGCTGATTATCTAGGGGAAAGGCTAGGTCTCTGGGGGTAGGAAGAGGGGTGTGGAGGTGGGGGGGAGACAGAGAGAGAGAGAGAGAGAGAGGGGGGGGGGGGAGAGGGAGGGACAGAGATGATTTCTAGAGCTAGAATTTAAAACTAAATTTAGCCTAAGCCATAAGGAACCTCGGTTTCAATTTTTACATTATAATCTACAAAAATCAATAAATGTATAGATTTAGGAAATGCCATCAATAGTATACATTTAAAATTGAGATCCTTTATGATAACAAACTTTTTATATCAAAATAGCTAGTGGTAACATTTTTTTAAAAACTATGATTCTGAGGTTTTGTATATGCATTTTATAGATGATATTTATTATACACCAAACAGGTAAAAATAAGGCCATATGTCTAAGGGTGCAGTAAGATCCAAATTTAGCTTTCTGTTTTTCAACTTTTGTCCATAAAAGTTTGGGACAACAAATAAGATACACCTTTATTCCATATATTTAGGCTTGGAGATAGTCCATTCATGCCAGAGACACTTAGAAGCTATTGTGTGCTTCTCACATACGACAAATAAATGTGCTATATAACCTTTTCCAATTTAAACAGCTCATTTTTTGCAGGCTTAAAAAAGACCTACAGCTAATGTAGTTTCTACTCTTAAAGTCTAAAAGATAATGTCTATTTGGAAAGAAAATATGGAATCTTATGATAACAAATAAGATGAATAATTTGTTTTATTCATTCAACAGATATTTATTGTTTACCTACTATATGTCTTATTCATATTGTAGAAAATAGGATTTTCCAACAGTGTAGATGGTGATTCTTTAAACAATCCTATGAGCTTCCATTGAAGACTTAGGTGGTCCAGAGGAGTAAGATCCTGGTGCTTTTTATCTTTGATGACATTGCCATCATTTTCAAGCTATCTTCACAGAAGTCACTTTGCTTTTTTAACTAAAAATTTGCATATATGATTGAAAATTATTTTATATACAAGATATTAAAATTTTAACATATAATTTTATCTTTCTAGAATGCTATGAGTCAATATTAATAACTTTATACCATGCACAATGCAATCCCTTTCAGTCTTTAGGAGAGGTTTATAAATATATTTTCTTTTTCTTATGGTAAAGATTATAATTTTACCTTTTGTACATTTAACATTTTATAATAAAATAAAATAAAATATTTGTCAAAACACTTAAAATAAAGCACCCTAAATATTGGACACCTTACTCTTAATCATAATATTATTTTACCTTGTTTTAATGCAGGCAGGTCTTGCTCCAAATATACCAAAGTGTATTTTTATTTCATAGTCTGGTAATTATATCAAGAAATGCATATGGGAGAAGGGAGGGAAGGAAGGGGGAGAAGGCAGGGAAGGAAGGGAGAGAACGCAGGGAGGGAAGGCAGGGAGCATCTATTGAATTCATATTATAATAGCATGCTTGGTTCTTTCAGTATGTTTGCTTATTTCATTCTCAATATAGATTTAGGAAGTAACTCTTTATCTCCATTATACAGATGAAGAAACTGAGGGCCATAAACTTTACATAACTTGTCCAAGATCACATTTGCCAGTAAATGGGAAAATCACTTTAGATCTAGGACTCTAGCCCAGAGGTGGGGAATGTCTGGCCCGCAGGCAGGGAAATGATTTGGTCTGGCCCTGCCAAGGCCTCACCAAAGGGAAGCAGATCCAACCATCACATTAGGGATGAGTTACTTAAGTGTTTGACCAAATATAGCAGGCTAATTTTTATGTTGATAATTTTTTATGGCCCAGGAGTGATGTTTGTTATAAATATACAAATGGCCCTCAGCATAAAAAAGGTTCCCCACTCCTGCTCTAGCCCGTGATTTCAGGCTCCTAGTTCTTTTCATTGTCATGGTCACCATGACATTAGGACAAGTCATGCGTTATCTACTGTCAAGAATTCTGCACCTCCTTGAAAGAGGGGCTGTGACAGAATGCAGCAATACACAAACCATGGATTTAAAGGAAATATTTGGTTCTTTCAAAAAAATCAGTCACATAAGCTTTTAGCGATCTAACTGGATCTAAGTAATTAAAGGTCTTTGGATATATTCCATTTATATAATAATTTTTATGGGAAGGGCTATGCTAATGTTTTCCAGTTTGTGAATAATTAAATAGGATACATTATCTAGGCTAGTTTAAGTGATCTAATTTAAAAGTTCTAATTCATCTAACTAAAAACAAGACTTGAAACCAAGATACTGTATTATTCTCCTCCCTCTTTCAGATTCTTTCTTCTACCTCTGAGAGCTACACAGCATTTTCAACTGATAGTGATTTTGAAATTCTCTAAGAGTCATTCTCAAGTGCTTTCTTCCTCTGCCTCTTTTAAATTAAAATATTGCATCTTTCTGGTATTTTAGTTTCTTTTACTGATGCTTCAGTCTTTGCCCCAGAATCTGATTTTCTAGCAACAATATATCTCATAGAAATAGTGATTTGGGATATATGTAAGAAAACAAATACTGCTTCATAGACTTAAAGAATAATAAAGGCTACTTAATTGTCTAGTGTGTAGAAGTTACATTTACATAGTAAAGACGAGACCCTGGTTCTCTGATGTGGTAGCTGTCTGAACTGTAATTCACAGTTCAGAAAGGACACAGCAGAGTCCTTTCTGCTGTCCTCAAAGACTAACCTGGACCATTTGCCCACTGCATGAACTCTTCTGGCAAAACAAATCTGCCTATTAAAAATGTGTCAACCTGGGATATTCCATGTATAATTTTACATTATTTTGTTTTTCTCTTGCAATCTCATCTTCTTGTTAAACATTCATGATTGGAAGACTACCTATTACAATAGATTAAATTCAATATACTAGACTATAAAATACAGCTTTTACATAGTTTTGCCTAATTAGTTTTAAAATTGAAACAAAAGAACTTAATTCTTTATTTCTGCTGCTCATCCTGCCTTATTCCACCCCTAAAAGATTTAAAATTCATTTGGTCTACTTCAGTTAAAATAGCTACACTATTTATAAGCAAAGCAAAACACACATATGTTGAGAGAACTAAAATTTCTTTAAAATTTTTTAACAACTCACTAAGTTTATATTGACACTTTCATTCACTTATTCATTCACACAATCATTCATATGTAAATATATCGATTCTGGAATATTTATTGAAATTTTTCCCTTGTAGGTATAAATTATAAGTAAACAGGAAGATGTCCTCTGCCTTAGTGGGTGCCATCGAGGTTCTTTTTTTCGCATCTCCTTTATTTCACCTTCCAGAGATCTATTTCCGCATAACTCAAATTTTAAAAAAGAAGTTTTCCTCTAATACGTATTCTAAGTTCTAAATAATGTTTAAAATATATTATACTTTAAAACCTGCTATCAATTCTTTGATGTTGTAGAATACTTCACTAAGTGCACCTCAGTTATCTCCTTGTTTTTAGGCTTTGAGATTCAGAAACATTTGTATAACAGTCACAGCAAACAATAAACCATGACTCAAACTACAGTTTAACTCCTCCCTGAAATTAAAGGGAAATTAGTATTTTCTTTAAAGTATCAATTAATATTTAATACGTCTCACTTTTGCAAGGTGATTTGTAGATCCCTACTTTAAATGGGGTGTAAAATGACTTAAATATATAGGCATATTCTTTTAATTTAATTTTTTTTTTTAATCCTTACCCGAGGATATCTTTTCCATTGCTTTCCAGACAGAGAGAGTGGGAGGGAGAGTGGGAGGAACATGGATGTGAGAGAGACACATTGATTGGTTGCCTCCTGCACTCAATCAAGCCTACAATCACAGTTCATGCCCCTGACCAGAATTGAACCCAGGACCCTTCAGTCCCCAGGTGGATGCTCTAACCGCTGAACCAAACCTGCCAGGGCCTACTAGGCATATTTTAAAACTAGGTAATTCCGTCAAATTTATGACAGCTCAAATACCAAAATGCACAAACTCATCAGAATACCACAATTTGACATTTTAATCTTTTTTCTCTGGTTATAATAGAAAAACTGGTAGAAAATTTAGAAAATGCATAAAATTATTTAGCAAAACCAAACCAAACTGTACAGTGTATCATAGCTGATTTCGCTGATAATGCAACCGCTCCTAATATTACATATTTTCTTTATTCCACACATTCATTCTGACATTCTGTACATTTTTATTATTCTCAACACATGCTTGCAACTTTATATTTTATTTTTTACTAACAGAATTGTGTGGTAAACATTTTGTATAACATTGAAAACATTTTGTAAACATTTTGATACACAGATTTTATGTCAGTATATGACAATTTTTTGAAGCAGTTTGCTTGCTTCCAATTTAGCTTTTTTATAAATAATACTGCTATAAACAATATTATGCATTTTGGAGTGTTTCATTAGGAAAAATTCTTATAAAGAGGGAATAAATTCAATTCATTTATAACACAACAATTCCATTTTGGAGTTCTTCATTTAATTTCTTAGCAATTTGAAATGTGTTGTCAAGAATTTTTTCCCATGAAAATCTTATTGTTAATATTACATGATGAATCTATATATTACACATATTTATGTCATGCATTTCCCTGTCATCATATAGAAACTTGATTGATTATAGTTTGTTTTTTAATGTCTCTTTTCTCTGAAAATGTGTAAAAATATTTTCTAGCATGTAGTCTTACAGAAGAGTAATTTCATTTTGTGGCAGTAAGTGTAATGGTTTATAATATCTCCTCAAAGAAAGGGATGGTGTAATAACTTTAAAACAATCAATATAGTTATATCTCTCTACCTTGATTTTTCTTGGAGCTCAGTGAACCCATCTGCATAATCTGGTCGTTTTTCAGCGAATGTGCCTCTTCCAGTTATTCTCATTTCATTCCCCAGAGTACTTAGAGCTATTTCATGTCCTTTCACTGACCATCTTAATTTTTCTTTCTTTGTTCTCTTCAGCTCCATTCAATTTTTAAAATGTTTATACTTTCTTGTCTGACATTGAAATAGAGTTTAATTCTATGACTGCATTATTAATTGACTTCAATCTTTCCTTTCCTCACCCATCTTCATTGCCTTATAAAATATGTATTTTTATCTCCGGATCTTCCCCCTCCTACTTCGTAAAAAGCATTTTTAAACATTGTATTAACGTGCCAGATTATTTTCTAATTATTTTTTCTTATTCCTTAATAAAAAAGTTTTAGAGGTCTAAGTTTCTTCTGATTCTTCAGAAAGAGTTTCACTTTTCTTGGTCTCCTGCAGACTCTCATAGAGCCGAAGTTTATTCGCTCAAGGAACAGAGCTAATTTCCCCCGTTGCCCACTTAAACCATCCTTCCCAGCATGGTTTAAGCCAGTAAGTAAAGCACACGCATTGCCCTGGGCTCCACTCTCTGACCTGGGATTGCTGGCTGACTGCTCCCCACAGCCTGAAAGGGAAAAGTTGATATGCAGTTTTTGCCAAACTCCCTGGACCTAGCATACTTTTCAGCTAAGTCAGTACTCATTTCAATCCACCCTATATAGCACTCAGAACAATTTTCTTATTATTTATTTTCTTCATGTCATACACCACATTTTTCTACTCAGAATACTGCGGTGATTTCTTTCTTGTTTAAGGATGACTTTCATGTTCATGAGCCTGGCTTGCAAGACCCCCCATAATAGACCTATTTCTCCACCCTCATCTCAATTCTTCATCTCTGTGCTCTCCCAAATCGAGCAGTTGTCCAAGCAATAACCTGCCTTTGAAGCCGAGATCAAAAGACACATTCTTTAATGGCCCAGACCTCTGTATTTGCTTATTAGTGTAAGCTTCCTAAATAAACAGAGGAAAGCTAAGACAATTAGAACAGAGTGTCAAAAAATAAGCATCATGCTCGCTTTGGCAGCACATGTGCAAAAAATAAGGAGCCCTTTTCGTTTGCTCTGTTTAAACATCCACACGTGAACTGAGCTCTTACAGCGATTGCAAACACATTTTTAATTTTGCTTTCTTCAGCGCTGATTCTAATTTCAGGTTCCCGTTTTCACACATATTATTTCCCCTTTCCCTCAACCTCTGTGTTGTATTTTATTTTGACATTTCCAGGTTTTGGCAGCAGCGCTCATCTTAGTTGGTCCATCTGTTGCGGGGCCTCTGCTGGTGGGTGTCCAGCCTTGTGCCATGTCCTTTCCACATGAGGGGTCGGTGAGGGGTGCGAAGGACATCACCTGGCCCCCGGGGCTGCATTTCTACCCAGGCTGAGCACTTGCATGAAAACAAACGGGGTGCCGGTGCTAGAGCATTGCCAGGTTTCTGCACTTTGAAAAAGGAACTAGACGTAAGAATGCGTAGCATTTCAAAAATAAAGAGTCTGCGAGGAACAATCGCGTGAAGGAAAGGGTTTTTTTTTAACCTTGGCCATGAGATAAACCATATGTTCTCTAGGGTAAAATAAAAATAAAAGAGTTACATTTTAGGACTTTTCCAAGAACCTATATTGTCGTGGGGGAGAAAACAAACTTAAAAAGGAACTAATTCACAATGTGGTGGAAGATTGTGATAGCACTGCTAAGGAAATGGAGGGATAATGACTATGCATCATTTCTTTATTTCAAAATAATACATTTATGGTTAATGTGTTATTTCTTATTTGGACTGATTTTTACAGTGTTTCTAATGATGCCTTGTTATAGATTAGTGTTTATACCATCTAATTATTTCAGTAAGCACTATCATTTATAAAACCCATTGATACCTTTAGTACTAAACCTGTTTATTTAAAAACATTTTCTTATTTCAGAGACACACAGAGTTATATTTTATGTATATTACTTAGAAACAAATAAAAACATATGAAACTTTGTACAGTATATGTGTATAGGAAAGTAAAAAGAAAACTCTAAACTCTGAAATAAGAAAATATATATTTTAAATAAACAGATTTAGTACTAAAACTATCGAGGTTAGTTTGCACATAGAGGAGGTTGATTGGCCACCCCAAAAAGTGATTTTTTTTTCCTTTATCTAGACCTAGCATTGAAAGCCCAGGAATTTAATCTTCACAGGGGCTAGAACTGGTGGTGGGTTTAGAGTTACTGATTTGTACCCACCAAGCTCACAGAAGTATTTTGTGTAGAGTATGTAATGTCAATTAATCAAGAAGTACTTTATATAAATTTTAATGTCATTAAGTTACTGTGAGAAACAGTGTAATGTAGAGTTTAAGAAAGATCAAAGACTTAGGGTCTGAATCCTGTCTCAATGGCTTATTGACTCTGTGATCTCGAGCAATTACTGTGATCCCTCTGTGCCTCAGTTTCCTCATCTATAAATGAGGATAATAACCTGGCATACTTCATAGAGTTGTTGTAATGGTTTAAAGAGTTAATTCAAGTAAAGCATTCAGAGTGGTGTCTGGCACACAGTAACTGCTCAAAAAATGTTCCCTATTATAATTACTGTTACTTTGAGAAACACAAGTAAAAGGCAGCCCGATATTCACATCTTTTATCTGGCTTCCCCCCCCCCCCATTCTCTGGGTAGGAGCTACCAGAGAAGCTGAGCTTCTGCAGCAATCCAAAGTTTGCCCTTTTAGCCAGGGAATTAGGACAAATATGTTAGTTACATAATTGGACATAATTGGACTGTCTAATGCATTTAATAGCCTGGTACATCCATGGTGCAGTCCTTTTTTTTTTTTTTTGGTTGTTATTCAAGTTTTATTTCAAAGACTTGAGACATTTACTTCTGGCACACACCATATGCTACATACAGTTGTTTTTATTTATTGATTGACTGATTTACTTAACTTTTTGGGTGGCAGTGGTTCACAAAACTATACAGGTTTCAAGTGTACAACTCAATAAAACATCATCTGCACACTGCATCGTGTGCCCATCTCCCCAAGCAAAATCTGTTTCTGTCCCCATGTTTTCCCCCTTTGCCCATCTCCACCTAGCTGGCAACTCCTTTCCCTCTGGCTCTCACCATACTGTTGTTTGTGTGTTATGTATACATGTTTTCTGGCTAATCCCTTCACCTTCTTTCATCCAGCCCCAACCCTTCTCGCTTCTGACAGCTGCCAGTTTGTGTCTTGTATCCATGCCTCTGTTTCTATTTTGTTTGTCAATTTATTTTTGTTCATCAGGTCCACATATAAATGAGTTCATATGGTATTTGTCTTTCTCTTATTAGCTTATTTCACTTAGCATAATGATCTCTAGGTCCATCCTGCTGTCACAAAAGGTAAGATTTCCTTCTTTTTTATGGCTGAGTAGTAGTCCACTGATGGACACTTTTGCTGTTTCCAAATCTTGCCTATTGTAAATAACACTGAAATGAACATAGGGTGTATTTATTTTTTAGAATTAGTGTGTCAGGTTTCTTTGGATATATTCCCAGAAGTAGGATCACTGGGTCAAGTAGC
Source organism: Miniopterus natalensis (assembly GCF_054644295.1). NCBI lineage: Eukaryota > Metazoa > Chordata > Mammalia > Chiroptera > Miniopteridae > Miniopterus > Miniopterus natalensis. The sequence goes on along the minus strand of NC_142090.1, from coordinate 51,842,388 downwards.
AGCTCCATTTTTAATTTTTTGAGGAACCTCCATACTGTTTCCCACAGTGGCTGCACCAGTCTGCATTCCCACCAGCAGTGCACCAGGGCTCCCTTTTCTCCACAGCCTCAACAGTACTTGCTATTTGTACATTTATTGGTGATGGCCATTCTGGCAGTCTTGCCTCGGGGAATTTGGAATAGTTAGTCTGTGGACGAAGACTCTCCCCTTTGGTGCTCTCATTAAGCTAATTAAAATCTTTATTACATGTTCGTATTATATCTGTGTGAGAATCATATTTGTGCCTTTTATTTTGAAAATTATCTTTTAAGACTCTCTTTTCCTGTTGCATTTTCTTTTTACTCCTGTCTCACCTTAAGTGTCTAATGATGTAATAATCTCTAAATCTTAGGATTCTAGGATGAATCAAGCCAGTTATCTCTCCCAACTTTATATTGCATTTCACGTCTTTTGGCAATTTACAGCTACTAAGAGGCTATTGGGCAGCAGAAAGCGATTAAGCCTTAGATGTTACTAAAGTTTCTTAACTCCATTATATGCATATTTCAATACAAGATACACACATACATAGTGTATGTATATGAGAGATAATATTTTAGGTAGTGAGAGATTTTCCCCCAAACTGATTTATTATAAAGAAACAAGACACTAGGGGAGCCTCTTTGAGAAGGAAGAAGAAAAAACAGTTCCTAAAATTTGCCTCAGGATCAGAATATATCAGGAGGCATATTGATTTAATGTGGCCTCATAGGATAATACAACTGTAGTACATCAAGGAGAATTTGCTGTTAAATTCTGAAAAACATTCTTTACATACATTTTGCCAAATTGGTAGGTAAAACAGATTGTTTATGTGAATTGAGTTCTCAGGTTATATCAGACTCCCTTGGAAAATGTACTTTGTGATCATCATAGAATATTTCACGTGACTAATTTTTATTCTCATTATACATGGCATGTTCATGTTTATTTATGTCTCCTATTTGGAAAATATATACACACTGAAGATGGAGGAATGTGAAGGCTGACTAAAAGCTAAGTAGTAAGAGGAGGGAGGCATGAGATGAAGGATGAGCGCTGAACTCATAGCTAATTGGAAACACATCGCCCTCTTTCTGATGGGGCCATGTGGGCAACTTGATTTTCCTTCTTTGCCTTGGCTCAATTTCTGTACAATCTAGTAAGTTATAAAACTCATTTTGGTGGGGAATTGAAAGAAAATATAACTAAATAGGTGTATGATATTATCTAAGACTAGAGTTTAACCTAGAGGTTTTATTCTGGTGGGCTATAGGCCAGAACCAGTCAACAGGAGTGTTTCCTTGAGCTGCGCTACACTGGCACCTACAATGTTTTGTTTTGTGACTGGTATAATTGGTTGTGAATATTTGAACCCCAAGATGTTTCATATGAAAAATCAAGATTTATGATATGTCTTTAATATTGGGTCCTCATGCCCTGGCTGGTGTGGCTCAGTTGGGATAGCAATCTCCCGTGCATCCACAGGTCTCTGGTTCCATTTTCTGGTAAAAGGATATGCCAGGATTGCGGGGCTTGATCCCCAGTGTGGGGCATGAAGGAAGCAGTGGGTCAGTGTTTCTCTCTCATCAGTGTTTCTCTTTGTCTCTCTCCCCCTCCCTTCCTCTTTCTCTAAAATCAGTAAAAACGTATATTTTTTAAAAAGTTTAAATATTGGGTCCTCAGGCAGCTCTGGGCTCCTATTTCCTCAGGGCAACAGTTGATAGGCTCCTAGTAGTGATTTCCCTCCTTGTAAGAGAGAAATATTCCACAATCTATAAAAGCCTATACCACTTTCTATTACATCCCTTAAAATATCCATAAAATTTATCCTTATGCTAACATAGTGGTTTTCCCTGTGTCCGATTTGCTTTACTTGCTTGTGCTTTCTGCCTGCCCTCTATGATCCTTTGAGTTTGTGAACCACGGTTTAAGTGTGAGTTTTTGATGATTGTGTTTATGATATACTCATCTCCCATTCTCAGTGCTTAGCAGAATCTGTTAGTCAGGAGATACTCAATGTTTATTAAATGAAGGCATTGCTCTGCCTGAGTTGGTTAGAGTATCATACTGATACGCCAAAGTTGTGGGTTCCATCCCAGGTCAGCGCACATACAGGAATCAAGCAATGAAATGCATGAATAATAGGTGGAAAAACAAATCAATGTTTCTTTCTCGCTCCCTTCCTCTTTCTCTCAAAGAATCAATCAATCAATCAATCAATGAATAAATAACAGCATTAATGAATTCTCATTGTAGGATTCAATGTTATCTATTTCCAGGGATAGAGAACTAACTTAGGGATCTTTACAATACAGATCAACCACTGTTGATTTGTTGGTTTTCCTGTCAGGCTTAGAGTGAGATGAAAATTAGTCATGGTTGGATTTTAGGAAGTCAGATTTAGGACAGGTAGGTAAGTAGCTTGAAACTAAATTTGGAAGATATTTAAATTCTCTTGGACTTTGTTTTTTTTCAGCTTTAATATGATAGTATCATAGCTTTACATTTTGCTGTGAATTTGTTGGTAAACTCAACTGTTACTCAGTTGGTAAGTTTCTCAAAATAAAATCACATAAGATTGGTAGAGACTAAAAATATTCTCTAATTCTTCTGTTTTTACTGTTTAGTAGAATATGTATGTTCCTCCAGTATGGAGTTTATCCAACAAGTATCCAAAAAGTTTCTAACAAGCACCACATTAATGAAACAATTAAATAACCAAAAAACTTTAAATAAAAAGTAAACATATAGAATTCTTAAAACAAGAACATAATAATTATAGATTTTTGGAAAAAATATAAAATTTAGCTAGTATATAACTGGGTATGAAACATATATATAGTTAACTTTTATAAGTTACAGGTATTTCTTTTTGAATTGGATAAATTTTATATGGTAGTTTTGGGAAAACGAGAAATCAAACAAGAAGAAATGATAAAAGGAAAAGCAGAAATGATAACATGAAAGTGTGAAGTAAAGCAGCTTAGGCTATGGGAAGAAGTTACTAATGACAGGAAATTAAGGATAAAGATACAACAATATGGTCAAAAAATACAAACAGATACAGTTGGAAAAAATGTAAATATTTAATTTTGTTGTAGATTTAAAGAAGAATTATGATTTATTTTTGTTATTTAAAGTATTTAAATATATGGACATACCAATCTTTACTTTTTTTTATTCCTTCATTTCTTTCTTTGTTTAACATTTCTTTAGTAGCCAGAATATGCTAGGTACTGTCCTAGGTGCTGGAAGATCAGACCTATAGCAAGTTCTTTATTACGTTCTGGAGGGGTAAGAAAAGTAGAGCATCCCAGCACCGTTTTATATGAGCAGTGGTAGAACTATGCTCAAAGTATTGACAAAAGTCAAAAGGGCTCACTTTACTGTGTGGAAGGAAAGGGAGGATTAGGGATAGTTTCACAGGTGGTCATGTGTGTGCTGAGGCCCCCAGATACACAGCTTGTAGGAATTAAACCAGAGAGAAGAGCATACAGGGCTGAGATTGGAAAGAGGGAAATGGTATACTTGGGGTATGGCAAGTATCTCTGTGGGTCTAAAGCAGAGTGTGGAGTGAGAGATGGTGATGAAAGATGAGGCTAGACACGATGTAGGGAGATTTATTGAAAAATGTATTGAACTAAATATTTGGGGATTTATTCTTTACATGAGAAAAGACATTCATGCATCATAGGCAGGGAATGACATGGTAAAATTAGTACTTTGATAATATCAGTGCAGGGATATGTGGAGGGTAGATGGTCTGAGCTGCAGGTGAGAGACAAATGAGATACAGGGAGACAAATTAGGAGGTAATTTCAGTGGTTTAGGAGTGAGAGCTAAGGATGGATGGTGACGGAGTTATAAGTAAGTCAGCATTTAGGAGGCAGAGCTATCATGCTTGATATCCCAAACTATATTGGTGCTGAGATGAATTTTCATTTTTTTAAGAATTGCATGTCAACCAGCGGGAGTGGCTGTTGGTGCTATTCACTACATCTGCATTTGGAGATACATAGCAGTGAGGAGAGTCTCCTTGTGGGGTTGTGGATTCAGATAATTAATGTAGTTTGGGACATGATAAGTTGAGATGGCTGAAACATATTCAACTGGGGATGTCAAGTAGAAAATTGTAAGTGGGTTTGAAACTCAAGCTATTACTTAACAGAGGGAAGGATGTGCTTCTTCGAATGGCCCAAGAATGGAGTCCTAGGGAACACTTATTTAAGGTCATGAAGAGAAGAATGCATGTAACACTGTATGACAGTTACTACTTTAATCAGCATAACCTTATCCACAGTGGAAGTAGCTGAGGCACAAAAAGGCCAGTAACTTGCTCAACAGTGAGAAGCAGAATCCAGAAATGTCAAAAGAAATAAACAGTGAGAGAGAGTGGCGTTCAGGACATGTCAAGTTACAAATTAATGTATTTTGAAAAAAAATATCTGAGTACTTAGATAATACTTAGTAAGTTATACTTAAACTGTATTCTAACCTTAAGATGGTGATTCTAGTATTCTGAAAATGCCTTTAAACATAATGCATAAGTAATCTATATGTAACCAGCATGCAACCCAATACTATTTTCTCTACCTAGAATAAAGAAACTTTTATGTAAATTCTCCTAATGTAATCCAAATCTTTACTTAATAGAACAATATTTATTTATTTATTTATTTATTTATTTATTTATTTATTTATTTATTTAAAATATATCTTGATTGATTTCAGAGAGAGGAAGGGAGAGGGAGAGAGAGAGAGAGAAATATCAGTGATAAGAAAGTCATTGATCAGCTGCCTCCTGCACGCCCCTGACTAGGGATGGAGCCCGCAACCCCGGCATGTGCCCTGACTGGGAATCGGACCTTGATCTCCTGGATCCTAGGCCGACGCTTGACCGCTGAGCCACTCCTTAACGGGCTAAAACAGTATTTATTTAGAGTTTATATTATTTCAGATCCAAGTAGTTGCTTATACTGTGATACAAACTTTAAAATGAAACTTACTTTTACATTTTTCACAGAGGCTTTAGAATCTTTAAACTACTGAACAGTAGTTTACTTCAAAGTAATTCAACTCAGCAAAATGTATCGAGCTAGATGCTTAGATACTGAAATTGTGTGTGTTCATGCACACGCGTGCGAGTGTGTGCGAGTATGCGTGCGTGTCCTTGTATCTAAATGACTAAGAGGCTAGAGAACACCTACACAAAGAAAATTACTGTAGCATACTTTGGGAGACTAGCTAATAAAACAGTTTTTTGAAGGATAGGCAAAACTTGGCTATGTGAGAAAAGAAAGGAAGGGCCTCTGAGCACGTAAACTGTGAAAACTGGAAAACATGAAACCATGAGACAGAAAGAGTATTCATTTACCCTTCCACTTCTGACTGCATGCAGTGGGGCTTACAAATGGGCTATTTTATTCATAAGGAGGGAGAGTCATTCTAGGGGTTTGCCATACCCAGATCTATATTTTATGAAGATGGTTTGAACAGCAATACGTAGCTAACAAGATTTTTGCTTCTACCTCAGGGATTTGGATAGAAAGGTTGGTGCTGACTCAGTGGCCCAAGATTGATGGCCCACATTCAGAACTTCAATATTAGCTAAGTAGCTTTGGGTTCTGATCAAGTCCTAATTTATAGACTTCCAGGCTACAGAGAAAAATGTCCTTAATTTTTTTAAATAGCATTTTCCACTTAGACAAATATAAGTAATATTAATTGCAGGAAATGACGAAAATAAAAAGGAGCACAGAAAATAAAATCGAAATACTCTATAACCCTACCACTTATAATTAGCTACTGTTAATATTTTGCCAAATATTATTTTAGTATTTTTCCTGTATGTATTCATTTATATACACACGCATAAATACATGTAAGATTTTCAACAAAAGTAGATCATTATAGTACTCGTTTTTATCACTGTTATGCTTTTCCCGACATATATATTGTGCACAATTTATGACATTATGCACTTTTTTGAAAATAATATTGAGTATTTTTATTGTAAAGTGATAAAATGCTCATTAAAATAGAATCTTCTCTTAAGCAAAAATAAGATGATTAGAATCATCAACAATCTCTCCCCTAAAGAATGATAAACAGCTCCTTTCGTGGCGCCTCGGAGGCGGTCGGCTGCTGCAGGATGAAGCTGAGCGCCTCTTTCCCAGCCCTGGCTGCCAGACACTCATTGCAGTGGCTGATAAAGGCAAACTTCGTACCTTCTAAGAGGAGCGTATGGCCACAGAAGTTACTGCTGACGCTCTGGGTGAGGAATGGAAGGGTTATGTGGCTCGAATCACCATGGGAATGACAACAAGGTTTCCCCGTGAAGCAGGGTGTCCTGACCATGGCCGTGGCCGCCTGCTGCTGACTCAGGGGCATCCCTGTTACAGACCGAGGACTGGAGAGAGGAAGCGCAGATCTGTTTGGGGCTGCATTGTGGATGCCAATCTCAGTGCTCTCAACTTGGTCATTGTGAAGAAAGGGCGGAAAGATATTCCTGGGCTCACTGATACTACTGGGCCTCGTCGCCTGGGGCCCAAAAGAGCTGGCAGAATCCATAAGCTTCTCAATGTCTCTAAAGAAGATGATGTCCACCAATATGCAGTGAGAAAGCCCCTGAATAAAGAAGGTAAGAAACATGGACTAAAGCACCCAAGATCCAGCTTCTTGTTACTCCATGTGTCTGTGACACAGACATCGGTGTATCGCTCTGAAGAAACAGCAGACTAAGAAAAATCAGGAAGAGGCCGCAGAATATGCTAAACTTTTGGCCAAGAGAATGAAGGAAGCCAAAGAAAAACGCCAGGAGCCGACTGCCAAAGGCGCAGGCTGTTCCCTCTGAGAGCTTCTACCTCCAAGTCTGAGTCCAGTCAAAAAGTCTGAGATTTTGTAAGAGTAACAAATAACTGAGGACAAACATAAAAAAAAAAAGATAAATATACCAATCAACATTTGAGCATACTAAAGATTTTTACATGTTGAACTAAACAATAACAAACATTTTTAGTGTTCAGTATTTACCAAGTATGGTCCTAAGTACACTACGTATGTCATATTTTTTCACAAAACCCGATGAAGTTATTATTGTCACCAGTTTTAAAGTGAAGTCATTGAGGCACAGAAAGATTAAGTAACTTATATAAGACCACACAGCTAGGAACAAGCAGAGCCAGTGTCGAGACCCAGGTTATCTGTTTTCAGATTTTGCAGCCTTGAATTTATATTCACTTCATGCAGTGATTTATTTCCACCCGCCACTCACCGCCAAGCTTCCCTACAGAGTCATTTCTATCTTATGGTTGCGTTTCCTCATAGCCCAACCATTCTGTGACACATCTAACCCAGCATTCTCATATCAATGTACCAAAACTGGTGATTCTTGCCAAAGTCTCTAATAAATTTCAATGCAGTGGACACCTTGGGCACCCAGTTTGTTTGCACCGTCAACCCACCCAGGGCCAGGACTGCTTCCCCTTCACTCTGTTTTCTTGGTTTCCATGGTCTGGCATTCTTACTGTGTTCTACCTATGGCTTTGCCTGCTCCTTCTCAGGCTCTGATTTTAGGCCACTCTCTTCAACCCATTTCCAAACGTTATGTGGAAGAGCGTCATGTCTTCTCACTCTACATTCTTTCCCTTGGAATTCATCAATTTCCACAGGCTCAAGTATTAAACATTCACTGTTCCTCCCAAATGTGTATCTCTGTATCATATGAGCTTCAGACCCATATGTACAATTACCTCAGCAGCATCACTTGACTTATTAAAGGCTGTCTTTAAAATACTGGATATCCAGATACTTCTTCCTCCCTGTTTTTGCCATCTTAGTAAATAGTACAACAATCCAGCTGGAAATTTGAGCCAGTAATCAGTGCATAATCTTTATACCTCCTACCTTTCTTATTCCCTGCATTTAGTCAAGCACTAAGTTCTGTCAATCTTACTTCCTTAAATCCCTTTTATTTATCCCTTCTTGCACTGCCAAAACCTAACCCTCCATTTCTTATCAGGGTTACTGAACTCTGATTTTTTTATTCATTGTTGTCTCTCTCCAATCCCTTCCCCACATATAGTCACATTTTGAAAATAAATGATCTGATCAAGTTATTCTCTGGTTAAAAGCTCTTTGGTGGCCTCTTAACTGCTTTTGAGGTTATGATTAAAGCTCTTCAAGAACAGAATAGATTCAATGACATGGAAGCATAGATGAGACTGATGAATGTCAGAGGGATGGAGGAGGGTGGGTGGAGGGGGAGAGAGTAACCAAAGAATTTATATGAACATATGCACAACCCAAGGACATGGACAATGGTGGGGAGAGGGACTGGGGAGGGGGAAGGAACGGGGTGGAACGGGTCATTGGGGAGAAAAAGGGACATCTGTAATATTTTAAACAATAATAAAATTTAAAAAATAATAATAATAAAATTATGAAATTTAAAAAAAAAAGTGCTTACAGGCCCCATGCCCTAGGCCTAGAGCCTTAACCTCCCCCACATTATCACTTCCGTGACAAGCTCTAATCTCTCAGTTTAAGCACTTTACCCTTTTATTACCTAGTTCTACCTCATATGTCCCTTCCACAGGGAAGACTTCTTCCTCAAAGTAAGTTGCATCTCCCATTTCAAAACACAGAGAACTTCTTGCTAACACTGTTCATAATTTTAATTAATGATTAACTCTGTCAGTATCTGCTCACCATCTGTCTCCCTTGCAACACTGTAAGCCCTCTGATGGTAGAAACTGTGTCTGTTTATTCACTGTTGTATTATTAGTCCTTCAGTAACTATGTATTGAAGCTATTGAAGAACTACTGATACTTGAAAAATAGTTTGTTGTACTTTGAGACTTTTTAATATTTATTATATATTATTTTGAATCCAAATTCATTGTTTCCATTGCTTTATGCAGCAAGACAAAACTTCCATTCACTTAAAACTGTCAACATTTCTCTTTTCAGTAATGTGAATGTCCTCACTTTAACCTTTACTTCCCAAGTTAGGGAAGTATTATTGCATCAACTAACCAGCTTTCCAAAATCTTAATTCACTTTTTCCTTAATAGTTTTTTTTTCTCATTTCAACAAGATATAGTCTGTTATCATATTTAGTTTCTAAAGCCTCATTTTATTGCTTAGGTTGATTATTTTCACCATTTTCCCTAAGACAAAAATGATAGAGTGCTTAAATAATTATTCCAAATCAAACTACTAATATGTGGCAAGATTCAGGGCTTTATAAAAGACTGCGAAGCCAATTCCTCATTCATGATGTGCTCCTGAATATAAAACAAAGCAATTCAGTTTATAGTCTCACCTTGGTAACTACATAGTGGCTTCAGCAATGAAAGATCCTGTAATTAAGAATGTTTTTGTTGTAGACAGTGTGAATCTTTACATTTTTTTAGATGCTATAGAAATACATTACACTTACATGTCTTTATAGTTGACAGTGTGGACCTTTTACTTTTAGATTCTATAGAAATATATTGCACTTACTGTATCTCTTTAGGTAGATTTTGTTTTTGAGTAAGATACATGAATAAATTTAATCATATATAAACAATTCTCTGTTGAGATATTCAGTCACATGGAACGTATTTGATTCTAAAGTTACAATATAGTGGTGGGGAAAATTACACATCTTAAATGTTATTTAGTTAGAATGTCATCTTGGATGGTAAGATCAAATACAGCCTTCACTGAATCGAAGTATAAGACCGCACGTTATAGAGCCAATACCAAGCATGACAGGAATCATCTATCTTTTTGGTAAAGATATATTGATTACTAGATGATTCCTGTCATACTTTAGAAAGTTTTGGAATTATATCTAAAACAATTTTTGGAGAATGTGCTTTAAAAGATTGGCAGTAATACAAATAGTATACTTTCTGAATTCACAAAAAGTAAGGCATCAGTTTTTATGGAAGTCTTATAAGGCATTTAGGCTTATCAATCTAGTATGAAGACCTTAAAATATTAGGTGGATAGGTAAGTTTCATTATTGCAACCCTATATGGTAGACTCTTTTAAGGCCTTTTTGCTACTTTCTCATTTCAACTAATTGGTGTTTTATTTTATATTAATTGTGAAGTTAGCTACATTTGGCCCTGTTTTTCCTCTCTATTTGGACATAATGTAAATACTTTGGACCCTTCATCTCTGATAGTTTCTCCTTGTAATAACTGACTAAAACTATTTAGTCAAACTAATGCTAGTAAGAGACTAGAAATGGATCCTACTGACCTGATACATAACCATTTTCCAAAATGTCCTCAATAAAAACTGGTGGTACAGTGTCAAAGTTTAATTCATTAAAGCAATGGCATGGTTGGAGGGCAGGCAAGATAACAGTGTTTAGGTAGATGGCTTTCAGGTGTTCTGTGTCAGCCCTACTGTCTATTGTAGAGTAGCAAGAAGAATGAATGGAGTGAACTTTTCAAGAAAACCACCATGCTGTTTACTTTGTCCAAGCTTTAGAAAAATTTGACCTAAGGCTAATTCAGGATTACACTCTAACAAGCTCCTGGAATGCAGTCATTCCATGCAGCTCAGTAGGTGGAAAGCCATGTTTTAATATATAGCCAAATCCAGGTTAGAACTGATATTCAGATCTCATCTTGTGAATACTGATTAGCGGAACAAGGGCATATGCTGAATAGACATGGCTGTGTCTTTTTCTACTTGCTTTCTCTAGTGTCTATCATAGATTCATAAAAAATTTCAAGTAAATATTTTATTAAAACTGTCGGTGCCTGTGACAATAAACCAACATGAATCTAAAGCTGCATATATTATTAAGTCCTAAAAGTAGTGTAAGCCAAAACAAGAAAGAATAAAATGTCCTTCATTTTAAGAATGAGAAACAGAAGAAAGTTGACACTTTTACTTATTAAAAATATCTCATAATATGTCCAGCGCAGTTACTTAAAAAATCACTCTGCATTTCAACCATATGCTCAAAAAAATAGAGATAATAACACTGTTGTCTATCTTCATGTACACTTGACATTTTTTATGTCTGAATAAAGTCTGTTAAGGTTAGAAAAGAGCATTCTCTTTATGATACCTTTGAAATACAAATTATTCTTATTTCTCATATACTTCTTTATGTCATTATTAGCAATATATCATAATTCAGGATAAGTCATTTTAATTAGATAGCATTTTTATTATATTACGTAAAGTCACGAATGATATGATTACATTTAAGAAGTATGAATGAGATAAAACAAAAGAACTTTATAATAACTTTGAAAGACTCACTAGAATCATTAAAAGAATTATAGATTTTCCTTGTGTTTAAACCTGTCACCAAATTTCATCACAATTTAACCAAGATTATTATATGTATCCCTTTGCAGATAGCTTCAATCATATATGACTTATAACAGCTTTCTTCTCAGAGTTTTAAATATGCACCAAAGAAATTAGAAACATGCTCTGTTATTATTAACAAGATAAGGCACTCTTTATAAGTAATACTTTATGCTTGCTCTAAAATACTAACCAATTTTTTCTCCTAAGGATTATTGCATTATATTTGAATAAGGATAGCTTCACTGACACACAGGAGAATGATTCCATTAACTCTTTCATATTATATTTAATTATTTACGATAACTCCTATTGAAATTTACCTGACTTTCACCTTTGCTATTAATATTAAAAAGCACATCTACTCTAAGCATTGTTCTTTATTCAAGAACACAACACAAGATGTTGAATAAATCCATTTGAATGAGTTAAATATATTTTCTATACAAAATTTAAAGTACATGTAATTGAAAGTTCAGTTTTCTTATGTGTAAAATAAGGATGGGTTGGTGAAGGACTATGTTGTCTTTCAAATTTAAAATGAGTAAATACAGTCACACAATTTAAAGGGATTAATATGGGACATTTTCTATCAAATCATTGCAATATCATTCAGGAATTTTATTAGATCTAGAAATGAGTATTATTCTATTAATGAAACATTCTGCGATGTTTCATTCAGCCAAATGAAAATCTGCAAGGGCAGAGCAAGAAGTCTACAGTAAAATATTCATTCTTACACACTCTATTGAACACATTTTATATACAAAAACAAAACAAAACAAAACACCCACAGAGAACCCAGAAAGGGATATTCCATTTTATTTAAATTAAACATTTTTTACAACTAGTGACTCCTTGTAGGTAGTAGGTACTTTAAATATATGTAATTTGTGGCCCTATTTAAATTATCAGTCAACTTCAATAGATGAAAATTTGAGGATTTGACTACCTAGGCTTTACAAATAGAATTAGGGCAAAGTGGCCAATACTCTGGGATACATAAGGCATAAAGTAAAATCTTCATTTTTCTATGTAATACTTATTTGACTTCTGAAAAAAATAGTTAACCCTCTCAGTTTCTTCACCTCTGAAGCATCGATACTAGTACCTATCACATGAGTCTTTGTGGGATTAAATTAGGTAATACATGCATAGTGTTTATCAAAACAACTGTAAATAATATGCCAGACTTCATGGGATAATATTGTGTATGTAAAAAATAATAGGAAAATTTATAATTGAAATATTTGCTTTATTTTATAAAGTTTATTATTACATGCCAATAATAAGTATTTAAATAATTGCACTTATTGAGAATTCTTATTAAGCTAGTAATACTTTAGCATCAGGAAATAGTCTAATAAAGTGTAATTTTAAATAGCTCTAAGTTGTGCTATAATATGCTAGAATTTCATACCAAAAAAAAATCCCAGTTCAGAGGAGGTGCAGAAATATGATTTACATCTATAAATTTACATCAGTTCTAACCAACAATCAACATAACAAGTTTTACGTGTTTAAAGATGAAAAAAAAAGAAGAAAAGGGAACATATTATTCCGCCTGTTCCTCCCCATGGCCTTAGTTCTCTACTCACAAACGACGCTACTGTTCTTTTAAGATGCTAACAGTGGGAATAAAAATGGAAAAATAATGATGTGGGTCAGATCATTAACGTGTTATGTGTTAACGGTTGCTAACATTGTAAACAGATCTTAGGAAATGGAGATAGCACATTATCAGTTACTTAATATAATTCTAAACAAAATGAATGGGTATCATACACAACATTCATATACTTTTTTCTTTGTTATTGTATAATTTATACAACATTTAGGATATCCTGGTCTCTTATGTCTCAGAAGTTAGAAGGCTGTTTTTAAGTATTAACAATTCTGACAGAATACTAAACAGAAGGTATAAATGTCAGTTAATATTTTAATTGTAGTAAATAAAAATTATGGAAAATTTGATAGAAAATAAAAAGAAAATCAGACATAAACTTGTAATTTGTTTTATTCTAATCTTTTTGTTTGTTTGTTAATCGTCACCTGATTGTATTTTTTCCATTGATTTTTAGAGAGAGTGGAAGAGAGGAAAGGAGGGGGAGAGAGAAAGAGAGAGAGAAACATTCATGTGAGAGAGACACATCTGTTGGGTGCCTCCCACACATGCCCAACCGGGGCTGGGGATGGAGCCCGCAACCCAGGTACATGCCCTTGACCCAGAATCAAACCCACCGCTCTTCAGTGCTTGGGCCAACGCTCTAACCATTTATTCACATGGGCCAGGGCTATTTTACTCTAATCTATTCTTCTGTTTTTAATTCCAGTCTGCTTTTCTGTTTTAATAGAGTTGACATTATACAGTACTCCTTTACTCAATCAATCATCTAGGTAGAGTGAATTATACATTTGTACATATACAATTTGTCCTAATAATTCCACTTAACTTTATAACATGAGCACACACAAAGCTATTTATTAATATCTTTGCTTATATTATTGAAAATAGCAATATAATATTCCACTATGTGAGCATGACAAAAATTAGTTAACCATTTTTCAGTTAATCCATACTTCAAGTGTTTCCAGTTTTCACCAAGGAAGCTCTTAAATTGTGTCTCTAGGACCATTATAAATCCATTGGATGAGTCAGGGTTTTCTTTTTAGAGAAGTTACTTCTCAAGGGGCTGTATTTCTAAATTACATATAGATCCTTCTAAATGAAAAAATAAAAACTGGGATTACTGCTAGTTGCTATCTGGTAAAAGTAGTTGTCTTTCCTTCTTTGTACTACAGGCAACAACTTTTAAGGCAAAAGCAATCCAATGATGTACAGAAACAAAAAAGAAAGCACTGGAATTTCCTAATCAATTACCTGTAGTCAAGAAAGGTTACAACATTTTCTTAATTCTTTAAAGGCAGAAAAATAATATGCTAAAATCAAATGTATTTTGGAACACATTAGCAAATTTAAAATTATTATAATCCTATGACTTGCTTCTGTGCTTCTAGCTCTTTAAAAGGATGTAATTTATTCAAGTGATAATGTAGTGTTCTCAATAAAAGAAGAAAAAGCCAATAATTTTAAACTTAAATGTTTATTTTTTACATGGTTTTGAATAAATAGAATTTAAATACATTTGATCTTTTGATTTAATCTTAAATCCGGCAACACTCCAGGTTATTGAAAGGTAACACATTTATAGTTATCTAATATATCTTCCTTGTAAACAGCAATATCAGTTTTGCAGTATCAGCTAATGTCTTTTTCTTGTGGAATTTCCCCTTACCCTTTCCCTTTATTTCCATCTTATGATTTATTCTGTATTGAGTGTCATGAGGAAAAGTTCTGAAATGGTCAAAAGAGTTTGTTTTCTAGTAACCTCTTGATTGGTGTTTTCTCAAATCTTAACCCATTAAGGGAGAGTATGTTTGGTGTGTCTGACCCATCATATAGGGAGTACCTCAGGTAAGAAAACATTAAAACTATAAGTAAGGAGTTTTCTTTGTGACTAGAAAATGATTCCTAGGCTCAGGGGATGAGAGAGAATGAAGGAAGTTTATGAAGAACAGTGAAAGTAGATAGGGAGAGAGAGGCCCTCATTTATACTTTCTAGGAAAACACCTAAACAGGTAGGCTCGAAGAAATCCTTCACCAGTGAAGTTACGGGAGTTGAGGGCAAGCCCCAGAGAGCCGATGGATACATTGTGTAGCTCTACAGGGCCATTGAGCATCCGGCATTTTATCCACCCCAGAATTACACCACAGCAGCAGAAACATTCCTGTGACTCCTTTATGGCTTCCTAAATTAATGGAACCATGGAACCAGGAAAAGAGATGGCTTACTACAATGAGTGGACCAAGACCAAGTACAAGATGGAATTTTCAATATTTACTTTATAGGCATACAACTTGATTATAGTTCAGGTAATTAATTACCACCACCTACCCTGACTCTTTATATACTTACTGGATCTAGTACAGTGGCAACTATCTTAAGGGGATTCCAAATTGCCTCAGATTAAGTGTTTACTGAGTTAATGAATGAGGTTCAAAATAGAACTCGATTTTCATTACAAATAAATAATCGAGTGAATGAAACTTGTTATTTGCATATTGGAGATTGTTGATTCTAATTCATAACTACAAAAAATAGAAAAGAATTTGCCCTCTATCATGTGCTTAAGAAAGACTTCATTTTGTATAGTAATGTATTATCTGTTGCATGATTGGTGTTATTATTGATTAAATATGCTATCTCCCCAGAGATATCTCAATGTGATTATACTCCGAGAAATATCATTAAGAATTGACATTATTAATTATATTGCATAAACTTGGAAAAAATTATTAGGGAGGCACATCAAGGTATAATAGGCAAATGAAATCACCATGAAAGTCATACATATCCTGAGCAATAAAGCAAATGACTGAATGAAGCATGATGAGGTATTTTGAAGTTTTTCAAAATTGATATTTATTTCTTGCTTACTAATTTTAGAATCAGCTAGCACTTGTTAGTAGACCAGAGGTACTATTTACCCAGGTTCTGCAAAAGTTAGTCATTTATTTATCTTTCATCTAATTATTTAATAAACATTTATAAACATCATTGCTATTCATAAAAAATAATTATGAACAATAATGTTCTAAGAACTCTTACTACCCAGTGGGGATAAAATGTGAATTAGATTTGGAATTTTTTCTCAGATAACTGTATCTTTATATGTATATCTATCTATATATCTTTCTTTTTTTCATCTATATATGTTGTTACCACTCCATTGGAATGCCACAAATTTTATATACATTCTAATATAAATTTTACATCTTTAAACTTATTTTATAATGTAATTTTAAAATGTGTCATGAAACATCAAAATTAACAGCATTGATTTAAAATTTAATATAATGAATTAGTTGTAATTTATGCATCTTAACTCAAAATTTTTATAATGTACATTATTAAAACCTTAATGTTCCTTTTTATTCTAATCCTTTAATCAATGTCTTTGATAAAAACAAATAATAAAAAGTATATATTTGTTATTTGGGAAATTTATATCTATGACAAGTGATTTTCTTTTAAGAACTGGGTTTGATGGTATAATTGTAGAAGTTATTTTCATTTTAATAAATTGACTAGCAACTTATTCATGTTTTGGGACCACCATTCCTTCCTACTGGTTATTAGCAACCCTGTAAAGCCTTTGCTCAAATCTTCATCAATGCTATTATAATTTAGTTCTTTAAGATAAAATTTTTATTGGGACTTTCAAAGTGACTTTTCAAAGATATATCTTGGGATAAGAGATATATGCAGATTCTAAACATTGCAGGATTTTACTGTATACAGTGATTTTTAAATCTTTTGTAGTGTATTTTAGTCTTATTCACAGGAAACACAGTTCACTGTCAAAGCAAAATATCAATTAACTGCACTGCTCCGTTTTCATATTGCCATGTAACAACTACCAGTCTCCCTTCCCAGGGGGAGCAATTCAT